>NW_028261389.1:3919752-3970868 GCF_051295495.1 Thamnophis sirtalis
GGAAAAATCAGCAGACCACAGGAACCATTTGCACCGCTCAGGTGACTCTCAGGACATAGATCAGCGGTTCTCAACCTGTGGGTCGCGACCCCTTTGGGGGTGTGTATCGAATGACCCTTTCACAGGGGGTGCCTACGACCAGCGGAAAATTGCAAAATTATAGTTATGAAGTAGCAACAAAAATAATTTTATGGTTGGGGGTCACTGCAACATGAGGAACTGTATTAAAGGGTCGCGGCATTGGGAAGGTTGAGAACCGCTGACATAGAGAAACCTCCAAGTGGCCTCAACGACCCTCTAAAAGGATGCAAATGGCCAGCTGTCTGCAAGGAGGATCAATCCTTCCATTCTCCACCATCCGTTCAGAACTGATGAAGCTTCTTGGATGAGAAGCGAAATGTGTTCAAAAGAAAAACCTCCAAGTGGCCTCAACGACCCTCCAAAAGGATGCAAATGACCAGCTGTCTGCAAGGAGGATCAATCCTTCCATCCTCCACCATCTGAGCTGAAGAAGCTTCTGGGATGAGACACAAAACGCCTTCAAAGAAAAACAAGGAACTCCAGCAGCCTCTTGAAAAAGCACCTTTTTGGGGGCATTCAATCTGTAGATCACATCATGGCTAGCTGTCACCTGTGGGCATACACCTGTCCAGTACATGATTCCCCCACCGCACCTCCCCTACACATTCTGCACTTCAGTGGTTAGTTGATGTAGACATCAGTATCTGAATATAGATCCTAATATAACACTCCTATTTTATTCTCCAAGATCCCTTGTGTCATTCTGTTCCATTTGAGATATTGTAGGATATTTTTGATTCTTTTATTTTATTTATTAACAAACATATAAAATGCACACACACACAAAACCTAGACGTACACCACATTTACACAATACAATACGAACAGGGGCTTCCTGTTCTTTCTAATAGCAATTATCAATCGATACCGCTCCCCTTATATTATTTCCCCTTCTATTGCATTTCATTTGGATTCCACCATTCTTAACCCTCTTATTTTACTCATCACTATTATTTTTTGAGTTTTGTTTATATTCCTTCATTGATTCTTGTTTCGTTCCTCCATCCACCTATATACCATTTATCCCATATCTGGTAGAATTCCGATTCTTCTTTTCCCCTGATTCTTATCATTGTCTGGTCTGCGGTTCCGAGTGAAGATCATCTTAAACCCGTGATGATGAACCTACAGTGCGCGCGGCACAGGTGGCACGCGGAGCCCTATTTGCTGGCATGGCAGCCCTCGGCAGCCGTCAGCTCTGGCACACATGCGCCCGCTGGCCAGCTGATTTGCGGCCTTCCGGAGGACTAGGAGAGGCCGTTTTCGCCCTGCCCGGGCTTCAGGAAAGCCTCCGGACCCTTGAGAGGGCAGGAAACAGACCCAACAGGTCAACCGAAAGTTCCCAGGCTCTGGAGGCTTTCCTGAAGCTTGGGGAGGGCGAAAACGGCTTTAGAAAGGGGTTAGCCAAGTATTTAAGTATATTTTAAACTGTTTTTGTTAAAGATTTATACCTTGTATTGGTTCTGGGAAGTCAAGGTGGGGGGTTGGGTGGGAGGGTGTGGGGTTTACTAAGTTGGAGGAGAGGTGTTGGATTTTAAGGTATTATGATTGTACATGTATACTGCTATTTTTTTTCTTTTTTATGTATATTGAAATGGAATTATAAATACCATCAACACAAAAGGGAGTTTGCTCAGAATCTGAAATACACCAAGTGAATGAGAGGAAGAGTGGGAAGCAGAGGAGAGAAGAAAGATAGGAAGAGAGGGACAGGAGAGAGGGTGAAGGGGGAAGATGAGGTGTATAAGGAAGAGTGGTAAGGGGAGAGAGGAGAAGGAGAAAGGAAGGGGAAGTAGAATAGAAAATGATGGAGGGAAGAAAGGATGTAGAAGAGTGGGAAGCAGAGGAGAGAAGAAAGATAGGAAGGGAGGGACAGGAGAGAGGGGGAGGAGGGAAGATGAGGTGTATAAGGAGGAGTGGTAAGGGGAGAGAGGAGAAGGAGAAAGGGAGGGTAAGTAGAGTAGAAACGGATGGAGGGAAGACAAGATCTAGAAGAGTGGGAAGCAGAGGAGAGAAGAAAGAGAGGAAGAGAGGGATAGGAGAGCGGATGAAGGGGAAGATGAGGTGTATAAGGAGGAGTGGTAAGGGGAGAGAGGAGAAGGAGAAAGGAAGGGGAAGTAGAGGAGAAACTGATGGAGGGAAGACAGGATCTAGAAGAGTGGGAAGCAGAGGAGAGAAGAAAGAGAGGAAGAGAGGGATAGGAGAGTGGATGAAGGGGAAGATGAGGTGTATAAGGAGGAGTGGTAAGGGGAGAGAGGAGAAGGAGAAAGGAAGGGGAAGTAGAGGAGAAACTGATGGAGGGAAGACAGGATCTAGAAGAGTGGGAAGCAGAGGAGAGAAGAAAGAGAGGAAGAGAGGGATAGGAGAGTGGATGAAGGGGAAGATGAGGTGTATAAGGAGGAGTGGTAAGGGGAGAGAGGAGAAGGAGAAAGGAAGGGGAAGTAGAGTAGAAAAGGATGGAAGGAAGGAAGGATGTAGAAAGGGGGAGGAGAGAAGGGGAAGAAAGTGTCAGATAAGGTATAAATATGGTGTATGGAGAGCAGAAGAGCCAATAACTGGTTTTTTTCTTTTTTCTTTCTTTGGTAGTTGATGGTAAGATGGATTGATGTAATTACTTAATAATACAACATGATATTGACTATGTAATAGTATACATGTGATTATATGCTATGAAAACGGAAAATAAAAACTTTCTATGTGAAGAAAAGGGTTAGCCAACACTGACCTAAGCCGATGGGCATTTAATTCACGTTGGCATTATTCTGGACATTAGTCCAACACGGGAATGCTCTTTTGCAACGATTTTGCCTCTCCTGTCACAAACCCATCTTTGTTCTAGTATCGTCGCAGGATCTTTCATTAGGAAAAAAAAATCAGGTTTTCTGCTCATCACGCACGGCATCCGTCTGACCTCAAGCAGACCTGGAAGGATTGTGCTTCGTTTGACTTCCGAAAGGTTTATTTGTAAATGCCGCTAAATAGGAATTGCCTGCTTAGAGCCTCAGCCCATCAATTTGAGTCAAATGATTTGCGGGTGATTGGTTTTTTTTTTCAAGAACTTGGTCTGATAAATAAAATTGCTGGAGTTCTGTCTCATCCTCGGTTCTTTCTTTCTTTCTTGCTTTCCTTCTTTCTTTCCTTCTTTCCTTCTTTCCTTCTTTCCTTCTTTCTTTCTTTCTTTCTTCATTTCTTTCTTTCTTCATTTCTTTCTTTCTTCATTTCTTTCTTCATTTCTTTCTTTCTTCATTTCTTCATTTCTTTCTTCATTTCTTTCTTCATTTCTTTATTCCTTTCTTCATTCCTTTCTTCATTCCTTTCTTCATTCCTTTCTTCATTCCTTTCTTTCTTTCTTCATTCCTTTCTTTCTTTCTTTCTTCATTCCTTTCTTTCTTCATTCCTTTCTTTCTTCATTCCTTTCTTCATTCCTTCTTTCATTCCTTCTTTCATTCCTTCTTTCTTTCTTTCTTCATTCCTTTCTTTCTTTCTTCATTCCTTTCTTTCTTCATTCCTTTCTTCATCCCTTTCTTTCTTTCTTTCTTTCTTCATTCCTTTCTTCCTTCCTTCCTTCCTTCCTTCCTTCCTTCCTTCCTTCCTTCTTTCTTTCTTTCTTTCTTTCTTTCTTTCTTTCTTTCTTTCAAGATTAAGGCCTTACTTAGTTTTCCCTGCCTGTCTCATTCGGGGACAACGATCCGATATATCTAAAGTAATAGAATTTCTATTTAACAATCTACATCCTCACTTTTATTCCCTATTAGGATCGGGCTGATCAATATGCAACCCAGTCGATTGCTAAGGTCAAATGGGCCGTGTCTTTATTAGTCAGGTTGTATTTATTGTGCTTTAGAGGTTGTGTCGATGGGCCATTAGCCTTCCCCCCCCCCATCCATTCCTTACACAAAGCCCCCATAAAAAACCCAGATGGATTGTTAGGCATGGTACACCTGGGGTCGGATGCCGGATCCGAGTCTCGGAATAGTTAAAATATCTCTCCAGAGGTGAAATTAATCTAACGCTCAACTGCAGGGTAGGTTGTTTCGCTGTCTTCCCAGAGGGCTGCTTGGGGAGATTTTATAGAGCTGGAAGGGACCTTGGAGGTCTTCTAGTCCAGCCTCAACCTCAGGCAGGGAACCCTGCGCCATTGTGGGCAATTGGATGTCCAGTCTCTTCTTTAAAACCTCCAGTGTTGGACGACCCACAACTTCCGGAGGCAAGTTGATTAATTGTTCTCAACGTTGGGAAGTTTTCTCCTTAATTCCAGGTGGCTTCCCTCCTTGATTAGTTTCCATCCGTTGCTTCTTGTCCTGCCCTCTGGGGCTTTGGAGAATAGGCTGACACCCCCCCCCTCTTCTTTGGGGCAGCCCCTCAAATATTGGAAGGCTTCTATGACATCACCCCATGTCCTCTTCATGAATATAATTTTTTATTTTATACACATAAACACATCAATAGGAACAGACACATGACTTAAAACAACATAGGAACCTCTCACTTCTTTCCCTCCCTCCCTCTTACTTCTTTCCCTAATTTCCTTCCTTCCTTTTCCTTCACTCCCTCCCTCCCTCTTTTGTTCTCTCCCCCCTGTCTCTTTCTTTCTCCTTCCTTCCCTCTCATTTCTTTCCCTCACTTCCTTCCTTTTCCCTCCCTCCCTCTCTTTCTCTTTCTTTCTTTCTCTTTCTTCCATCTCACTTCTTTCCCTCATTTTCTTCCTTCCTTTTCCTTCCTTCCTTTTCCTTCCCTCTTCTTCCTTCTTTCCCTCTCACTTCTTTCCCTCCCTCCCTCTCACTTCTTTCCCTAATTTCCTTCCTTCCTTTTCTTTCACTCCCTCCCTCTTTCTTTCTCTCCCCCCTCTCTTTCTCCTTCCCTCTCACTTCTTTCCCTCACTTCCTTTTCCCTGCCTCTCTCTTCTTTCTTTCTTTCTTTCTTTCTTTCTTTCTTTCTTTCTTTCTTTCTTTCTTTCTTTCTTTCTTTCTTTCTTTCTTTCTTCCATCTCACTTCTTTCCCTCATTTTCCTTCCCTCTTCTTCCTTCCTTCTTTCCCTCTCACTTCTTTCCCTCCCTCCCTCTCACTTCTTTCCCTAATTTCCTTCCTTCCTTTTCCTTCACTCCCTCCCTCTTTCTTTCTCTCCCCCTCTCTTTCTCCTTCCTTCCCTCTCACTTCTTTCCCTCACTTCCTTTTCCCTCCCTCTCTCTTCTTTCTTTCTTTCTTTCTTTCTTTCTTTCTTTCTTTCTTTCTTTCTTTCTTTCTTTCTTTCTTTCTTTCTTTCTTTCTTCCATCGCACTTCTTTCCCTCATTTTCTTCCTTCCTTTTCCTTCCCTCTCCTTCCTTCCTTCCTTCTCATCACCCTCAAAGATGCATGAACCAGAAATGAAATTGATGAATGTCAGAATGGTTCCTTGAGTTGGTTACATGCAACCTGTCTTTATTTTCTTAATTCCAGTCAATGAAGAAGAACTAAAGAAAAGAATAGCTGAAGAATTGGCCTTTGAACAAGCTAGGCGAGAGGCAGAAGCTCAGAAGAGGTAAGTTTATTCATTTATTTCCAGAGTTTTGTGGGGAAATCTGTGACTTTTGGATTCCAGGGTTGAAATAAGCTCGGTGCCGATAAACTAGAAAAGCAAATGAATGGAAATGATTGGGAATTGGGAGCCCAGCTGGTGCCCTCCATTTCGGAGGGATTTTGCTACTTTTTCCTTTCGAAAAATGAGCTTTTTTTTCATTTTTTTTTAAAGCTGGCTGCTAAGTTTGAAAGTTAGCTGAAAACAATTTTTATAAATCCTGACAGTGCCATCCAGCATGCCTCTCTGTTCTTTGTTTTCGAAGTTCTTTCATTACATTTAAACAAATTATTCAATAATTTGCTTATTTAGTATCCATGACTATCACTAAGTGTTGTATGTAATGCTTTATGATGAATGTGTTTTTACTAATGACTATGATAATGATCTATCACTATTGTTGTATAGTGTACACATTGTTGTATGTACACTGAGACCTTTATACACTGGAGACAAATTCCTTGTGTGTCTAATCACACTTGGCCAATAAATAATTCTATTCTGTTCTGTTCTGTGCAAATTCTGTTGTATTCTGTTCTATTCTATTCTATTCTATTCTATTCTATTCTATTCCATCTGATGTGTAGGGTTTCCTGTCTAAGCAGGGGATTGGAAAGAAGACCTTCCAATTCTGTTATTCTATTCTGTTCTATGTTCTGTTCTGTTCTGTTCCTATTCCTATTCCAGTCCAGTCTATACTATTCTGTCTGAAGTGGTGTAGGGTTTCCTGCCTAAGCAGGGGGTTGGACTAGAAGACCTCCAAGGTCCCTTCAAATTCTGTTATTCTATTCTATTCTAGTCTAGTCTAGTCTAGTCTAGTCCAGTCCAGTCCAGTCCAGTCCAGTCCAGTCCAGATCAATCCAATCCTCTCCTTCAGAAGTTTACTGATGTAACTCCATGTCAAATTACGTTGAATCGGTAAAATTCTCTGCGCTCACCTGAGAACTAGAGAAGTCCATTTTTTAACATGCCCGTACAGTATTGTGGATTTCCGAAACATTTTTTTTTGCCGCCTTAAAATCAATAAGACGTTGTTATTTGACTTTCATCGAGACGCATTTTGCAAGCTCATTATTTTGCATTTATTAAAGAACCTTGTAATTGACGTTGCTTCCAGTCGCCTGTGAATACTGCTTCTTTCTCTCTCTCTCTCTCTTTTAACACTGCATTACGATGGAATTAACCACAGAGGTTTAAACAAGCCATCCCAATAGACTTCAGAGGGATGTATACCCAGAAATGTGTTTATAGGATTTCCATCTAAATTAAGCTAATGTCATACCAAATTGAACATAAACACAACCAAAAGCCCTTTACCGGACTAAAATATGCCTCTTTGAGGAGTAAAACAAATTTATGTGTTATGCTGAAATTACAGCTCTTTGAAATATTATGGCTGGCCTTAATTGATTTTTGGTTCTTACGAGGAAATGTGCTTACTCTTTTCTGTGTTCGTGTTAATGTAATTAATGTTAGCAGTTTAAAATGGAACAATTTATTATGCACTTTGATTATTCCTCCCGTACCAATAATATTAAGCGGTGCCTGTTAGTGGTGACTGCCTTGTTCAGGTTTGATTCTCTTTAATGCACATGGCGAGTCTCCATCGTTTGAAACCATGAGTTGAGTGGGCTTCTTAATCTTCTCCTTCTCCTGATGTACTACCAGGGTTACTATTCCTGTTATGAACTCGCATTCATACCCATACTCATCGCAGCACTGATGATGTTACCTAGTTGGGTCATGAAACGTTTGCAAGCTCAGGGAGCATCCGAGGACCCCATGGAATTCACACCTGCTAGGATCCATTCTCTTAGGGATACATAACCCAGATGTCCCAGAATTCCCTGGCCAGCCCTGTTTGAGGTATGGACAAAACTCAGCAGCACTTTTTCATGTGGCTATTGATAGAAATAGGATTGCCGACATGATCGCCAACACCTGATGACAGATATGGCCCACGAAGAAGAAGAAGAAGCAGCCATGTTTGAATTCCCCAACCAACCTGAAGACTTGTGGACTTCAACACCCAGAATTCTCCAGGCAGCCATGTTTGAATTTCCCAGCCAATTTGAAGATTGGTGAACTCAACCTGAAAACCTCAATTTGAAGACATGTGGACTTCAACTCCCAGAGTTCCCCAGCCAGCCATGTTTGAATTCCCCAGCAAATTTGAAGACTGGTGAACTTCAACTCCCAGAATTCCCCAGCCAGCCATGTCTGAATTCCCAGCCAATTTGAAGACTTGTGGACTTCAACTCCTAGGATTCCCTAGCCAGCCATGTTTGAATTCCCCAGCCAATTTGAAGACTTGTGAACTCAATTTGAAAACTTCAACTTGAAGACTTGTGAACTTCAACTCCAGTATTCCCTAGCCAACCATGTTTTAATTCACCAGCCATCTTGAAGACTGGTGAACTTCAACTCCCAGAGTTCCCCAGCCAGCCATGTCTGAATTCCCAGCCAATTTGAAGATTTTTGGACTTCAACTTGAAGACCTCAACTTGAAGACTTGTGGACTTCAACTCCCAGAATTCCCTAGCCAGCCATGTTTGAATTCCCCCAGCCAATTTGGAGACTGGTGAACCTCAACTCCCAGAATTCCCCAGCCAACTTGAAGACTTGTGAACTTCAATTTGAAGTCCTCAACCTGAAGACTTGTGGACTTCAACTCCCAGAATTCCCTAGCCAGCCATGTTTTAATTCCCCAGCCATCTTGAAGACTGGTGAACCTCAACTCCCAGAATTCCCCAGCCAACTTGAAGACTTGTGGACTTCAACTCCCAGAATTCCCCAGCCAGCCATGTCTGAATTCCCCAGCCAATTTGAAGATTTGTGGACTTCAATTTGAAGTCCTCAACCTGAAGACTTGTGGACTTCAACTCCCAGAATTCCCCATCCAATTTGAAGACTTGTGGACTTTAATTCCCAGAATTCCCCAGCCAGCCATGTTTGAATTCCCCAGCTAATTTGAAGGATTGTGAACTCAATTTGAAGACTTCAACTTGAAGACTTGTGGACTTCAACTCCCAGAATTCCTCAGCCTGCATGGCTGGTTGGGGGATTCTGGGAGTTGAAGCCCACAAGTCCTCAATCTCGGACACCCATGTTTTAAAGAAACACAGTTCACAACTACAGCATGACACATTAATCATTTGAACAACTTGCCCCCAGAAGTTGTGAATGCTCCAACACCGGAGGTTTTCAAGAAGAGATTGGACAATTGTCTGAAACGGTATAGGGTTTCCTGCCTGGGCAGGGGGTTGGAGCAGAAGACCTCCAAGGTCCCTTCCACCTCTGTTATTCTATTCTAAAAACATAGGACTTGTAGCCTGTGGTTGGACCGTAATTATTCAGGGCCTACGAGATATTTCGAAGCTCTCCATAAAGAGGCTGTAATTCAGCGGAGAAATCAATATTTGCACGAAGATCCCTCTTTGTTCTGTATCAGACGTATTTTATGCGGTGATATTTGGGTGAAGGAATTGAGACTTGACAGAGCCGTATATACCCTGCCGAGCGTTGGCATCCTTAGAATAACGTTCAGCGAGAAGAGAAATTTACACAGGATTTTGGGTTTAAACAGCTTGATTCCGAAAGACGCCTTTCAAAGCGAAGTCTTTGGTATGTGTAAAAGAGAAAAGGAGAACGGTGGGGTGGGGGGAGGAGGAGAAACCCCCCCAGACATGGAAAATAGATTTGCAAGGATTATCTGCAGTTTGCACTTTGCAGAATTTAACCAGAGGTTTTTCTCTCCGGCCCCCACTCTTGACAGCCGTTTTATAAAGGCTTTATATGGATCTAATTCTCTTTTTTCACAGTAGATTATTCAGTCACTCTTCCCTTTTTTCTTCTTCTTTTTTGAGCATTTTTCCTCCCTGTTTGCTGGGTACATGCATTTCAGCAAAAGTTTCTGTGGGTGGTATCCATAAAATTTGGAATTATAGTATGTGTGTGTGTGTCTGTCTGTCTGTCTCTGTCCCTTTCTGTCTGTCTCTTTTTCACTTTCTGTCTTTCTTTTTCTAACCCCACTTTCTCTCCCTTTTCGCCTTCTCTTTTTCTCTCCCTTTCTCCCCCTCTCCTCTGTTTCTTTTTCTTATCCTACTCTCTCTCCTTCTCCCCCACTCCCTCTCTCACTTTTTTCCTCTCCCCCTCCCACTCTTCTCTTTTTCTCTCCCTTTCCCTTCTCTTCTCTCTTTCCCTCTTTTTCTCTCCCTCCCTCTCCCTTCCCCCTCTCTCTTCTCTCTCTTTCCCTCCTTTTCTCGTCCCACTCTCTCTCTCCCTTTCCCCTTCTCTCTTTCTCTTTCTTGCCCCACACTCTCTCTCTCCTTCTCCACCCTCTCCCTCTCTCTCTTCTTTCTTTTTCTCTCATCTGCTCCCTCTCTTTCTCTCGCCCTCTCTTTCCCCCTCTCTCTTCTCTTTCCCTCTTTTTCTCACCCCACTCTCTCTCTCCCTTCCCCCCTCTTCTCTTTTCCTCTTTTTCTTGCCCCACTGTCTCCCTCTCCTTCTCCCCCCACTCCCTCTCCCTCTTCTCTCTTTCCCTCTTTTTCTCTCCCTCTCCCTTCCCCCCTTTCTCTTTTTCTCCTCCCTCTCTCTTCTCTCTCTCTCTCTCCCTCTCTCTGTCTCTCTGTCTCTCTCTTTCTTTCTCCTTCTCCTTCCATCAGCCTTGTAAAAATTTCCGTCTGTTCATGAACCTTGCCTGCTTCTCTGGAAACGAACGGCTTTCCTTCTTCAGTCTTGGATGATGGAATACAGCTTCACATTTCACTAATGCTAGCATTTGATTTAGCATTTGGTTCGTTAGGGTTACGGTAGTGCCGTGCCTGGATGGGAATGCAAAGTTCGGTCCCCTTTTCTTCATATCTTGCCCAGCATTTTGCATGGGATCTTAAAGTAATGCTCAGCAGTACATGATAGAGTCCTGTTTTCCAATCTTGGCAGTTTTCCTGGGTCCTGAAAGATGTGCAAGAAAAAAACGAAGCTCAGAGTACACGAAAGATCCCATAGTCGTCGTCGTACTCCTCCTCCTCCTCCTCCTCCTCCTCTTCCTCCTCCTCCTCCTCCTCTTCCTCCTCCTCCTCCTCCCTGCAAACCTCCTTCCCCTTCTAGCACTGATGATGTTACCTAGCTGGGTCATGAAATGTCTGCAAGTAAAGAACCAACCTCAGAGAACCAAAGACCCCATATTCCTCCTCTTCCTTCTTTTCTTTCTCTTCTTCTTCCTCTCCTTCTCCTCGACTCCCTAAACCTCCTTCCTTTCCAGCATTGATGGTGTTAGCTAGTTGGGTCCTGAAATGCCTGCAAGAAAACCACCCAGCTCAGAGAGCACCAAGGACCCCACAGTCTTCTTCCTCCGCAAACCCCACTCCCTTCTAGCACTGATGATGTTACCTAGTTGGATCATAAAACATCTGCAAGAAAACCACCCAGCTCAGAGAGCACCAAGGACCCCACAGTCCTCTTCCTCCTCCTCCTCTCCTCATTCGCTGGCTGGGGAATTCTGGGAGTTGAAGTCCGGACATCTTCAAGTTGCTAAGGTTGAGAAACACTTGACTTAAGGTGACATTCAGAAGCTGTTGCGTGTTTACGACTTAATGGAAAGCCTCAAAAGTTGTTTTCTTATGCTTTGTTTTTTTTAATAAAACACACACACACACACAAACACACACACAAACACACACACAGATTACATAGCTGTGTTTTTATTCCTGTTACACCAGAAAGAGAAGGGCGGGGAGTAGAGAATATCGTGACCCGTCAAAACCGCGGTCCACTAAAGCGCGCCTGATCAAAGCGCGTACGTGACGTCATCAGCAGCACAACAAATAAAATTAAAAATAAATTAAATTAAAATTAAATTAAAGCAAGCCGATTCACATAGAGGTAAGGGTTAGGTTTAGGTTTAGGGTTACGTTAAGCGTTAGGGTTAGGTTTAGGGTTAGGTTAAGGGTTAGCGTTAGGTTTAGGGTTAGGTTTGGGGGGGTTAGGGTAAGATTTTTGCTTTAATTTTAAATTTACCGCTCACAGTGTGCCGTTTTTGTCGCGCTGTGATGTCGTCACGTACGCGCTTTCGTCGAGCGCGCTTTAGTCTACCGCGGATTTGTGGTGGAACCGAGAATATAACACCCCTTTCTTAGTAAAATCGCTGTCAAGCTTAAAGATGCTTTCCAATACGTTTGAGTGGCGGGAGAGTTGCCGTTTAAAAGAAGAGACGGCATCTGGGGTTAAACGCATCCCCTTTTGCTTTCATCATCTTTTTGACTCTGATTTATAAGCGGGGGATCAGAAGGGAAAGAAAAATAGCTACCTGGCCATATTGGAATCGCCGACTGGCAACGTATAGGCAATATTTTAAGAGTCGGTCGGATACCTTTGCCCCTTCAGTCAAGAGATTTCTGATTTACGAGGTGCGGGATAAAAAGAGAGCCAGGTAACTTGGTTTTCTTTTTCTTTCTTTTTTTCCCTGTGTATTTTCAAATCCCGATGATTTAAAAATGATGAGTCTGAACTGGGCTAAACTAATTTGGGGTTATCTGGCTTTCGGTGCTGCCTTTTGTCTCCGTTAACCGGCTGTGACAATTCCAGGCACAGACGGCATAAAAATACAAGTAGATGGTTCCAAAACTGATCCTTTGGGGGATAAAGAGGTGGTGTAAATATATATAACTTCTGGTTTGCCCATAGGACCAGTTTTTGGCGCTCCGGAAGCTTCAGGGAGAGCGGGGGAGGCTCTTTTTGTCCTCCCCAGGCGCCTATAAAGACTCTGAAGCCTGGGGAAGGCAAAAAAAGCACACCAAAACCGGGGGGGGGGGAGTGCTGGTTGTGCGCGCATGCACGCTTGGGTCGTATGCATAGCATTATGGGTGTGGCCCGCCCCGTGACCCGTCAAAACCGCGCTCGACTAAGCTGCGCCCGATTAAACCGCGTCGCTGACGTCATCAACAGGGCGACAACAGCCAGCGCGGAGAAAGAAGGGCGCTTTAAATAGCGCTTTGAAAGCAAGCCGATTCAACTTAAGGTAAGGGTTAGGTTTAGGGTTAGCTTTAGGGTTAGGTTAAGGGTTAGGGTTAGGGTTAGGTTAAGGGTTAGGGTTAGGTTTAAGGTTAGGTTAAGGGTTAGGATTAGGTTTAGGGTTAGGTTTAGGGTTAGGTTAAGGGTTAGGTTTAGGGTTAAGTTTAGGATTAGGTTTAGGGAGGTTAGGTTTAGGGGTTAATTTTAGGTTTAGGGTTTACAGCGTGCTTTTGTCTCCGCACTGTTGTCGCCCTGTTGATGACGTCAGCGACGAGATTTAGTCGAGCGCGGTTTAGTCGAGCGCGGTTTTGTGGTGGAACCTTCCCGCCCAGGCATGACCTCCCCCTGCGCTCCCCCCACTTTTGGCACACGAGGCAAAAAAGGTTCGCCATCGCTGGTTATTGGTTAAGACACCAGGTTTGAAAGTAGATGATTGTGAGTTCAAGTCCTGCCTTGAAAGACGGCTGGGGAGACTTTGGGCCAATCACCAGGAGACGGTGAGTTCTAGTTCCACTTTAGGCGTGTAAGCCGGCTGGGTAACTTTGGGCCAATCCCCATGAGATGGTGAATTCTAGTCTCACCTTAGGTATAAAAGCCGGCTGGGAGACTTTGGGCCAATCCCCAGGAGACCGTGAGTTCTTGTCCCACGTTAGGCGTGAAAGCCGGCCGGGTGACTTTGGATCAGTCCTTCTCTCTCAGCCCAACCCACCTCACAGGGTTCTTGTTGTGGGAAAAATAGGAGCTTGGGGACCTCTGGGCTAAGGGATCTAGGCATATAACAAGCTTAGCGTAAGTGAACGATTCTGTGTTCGAAACCTGAATATATCTGCAGTTCAAGAGGAACCCTGTTAATTGTTCCGAACTAGAAACATTCTTTTCCTTTCAAGATTGTTTTAATGTTCTTATTTACGAACCAGCCGCTTTTCAGCTGGCACCGTACATGTTTTAAATCGTATTATTTATTCCACTTAAGCTGCCAAGGTTTGTTTTTTTTAAAAAAATTGTGGCAGGATAGAAATACAATCAATCAATGCCCATTGGCACTGATTTCTGCTGTGCATGTCTGTTTTCTCTCTCAGGAAGGCAGGAGACAGACTTCGCACAAGCCCATCTGGTCCAAATTAAAAACAATTAAAAAGATATATACGCCTCCCCTTTAGGTGGCTCAGAGAGGCAGGGGCTAGAAGGCGGTGGGGTGTGTTTTGGGCACGGATCTCCAGTTTTGTGGAAGACATTGCTCCTGAAATATTCCGTTTTTAAATATTCCAGACCAGTGGTTCGCAACGGGTGGTTCACAGACTCGGTGAAGGCTTAAAAACCAGGGATGTCAAAATCAATTTTATTGAGGGCCGCATCGGAGTTGTGTTTGACCTCGGGGGGCTGGAGGGTGGGCGTGGCCAGCTTGACATCATCATGTCAGGGCTGTGGCGGCCCAAGCATTCTACCAATGAAAACGGACTCCCGAGATCCGTTTCCTGCTCTGATGACATTCTGCAATCCTCTGCCAGCTCGGGAGGGCTGTCTGCGGCCCTCCGTAGTTTCGTTTTTGCTGGCAGAGGCACCATGGGTCAGTCCTTTCCTGTTTCCAGGGCGGTTGTTTGCTTGGGCTGCCGAGCCCTTGCCTCCCAAGTACTTGATAAACTGGTGCTAAATCTGGCTGTTTTTGTTCCTGCTCGTCCAACAATCTTAGTAGCCTGTAAAATTGAATGCATGCCCTTCGTTGCAGTGTGAGGCTACCAATGAGTTCGGGTCTCTTCCTCTGACTACTCGGTTGGGGTTCTGGCCTAGATAATACTTGCTAGATAATATTCCTTGTATTCTAGAAGCCCCTCAAAATCACTTTATTTCGGCAAAGCTTTGGCTCAAAATGACGATTGGAGACACACACAACCCCCCCGCTGTTTTAGTATTGGCGGCATCTCAGCGATGATTTATTGTTCTTATTTTGTTGTTTTATTAGCTGTGTCTGTTTTTGTATACCACCCAGAGTCTTCCTGATTGGGGCAGTTTAAGGATATCATAAATAAATGCTCTTTCCTAGGTTTGCCAAGGCGTGATACGAGCCGTTATTTATTTATAACGCCTTTGCAGTTGGATTTATATGATGTTCTTAGTATATTTTGCTCTTTAAAAAGACCTGTTATCTCTCAGTTGTGTGTGTGAGACACAAAAACATGATGGAAATGAATGGCAGCGTGCTACATATAGTGTTTCTGTCGTGTGTATGTATCTATGTATCTATGTATCTATGTATCTATGTATCTATGTATCTATGTATCTATGTATCTATGTATCTATGTATGTGTCTATGTGTCTATGTGTCTATGTGTCTATGTGTCTATGTGTCTATGTGTCTATGTGTCTATGTATCTAATGTCAAAGCACCTGGTATGCCCAAATATGGGAAGGAGCATACTTTTCATACTCCCATATTTGGGCATACCAGGTGCTTTGACATAAGACTTAATCATTTCCTTGGCTCAGCTGACAAGGTAGGAGAGCTTGTGGCTTAGAGGCTAATACAACTGCCTAACATGTAAAAATAGCCCAGGTTCGAATCCCAGTTATGGCTAGCTGATGACAGCTAAATAGCTTGAAATAGATCTATACTAGTCTCCCTTTATTTATTTATCAGCACAAATGCGATATATATGTATGTATGTATGTACAGTATGTATGTGTGTATATATAGCCAAGACCCTCATCTCCAGAACCAAACGCCTAAATGACAAAGACCACCTGAAAACTGAATTACACACTGTCACAAACGTATTAATCTCCAACGGAGTCCAAAGAAAAACAATTACCAACCTAATCCAAAGGGAGATTTCCCCCCGCAAAACCAAAACACAGATCCTTCACTTGTTTCCAAGGCGGCCGTGCGGGCCAGATCTATGCACCATGCAGGCCGGATCCGGCCCGAAGGCCTTTTGACACTCCTGTTCTAAGGAAGAGAAAGTGGACCCAGGAAGCTGCAGAACAACCTGCCTGATATGCGCAGCTGGACAAATTCTAGAAAATACGACCAATTAATAGATTTGCAAACCTTATAGAAAGAAATAACGTGACGAACTTATCCCGGGCTCGTTCAGAATAGGTTTTGCCAGCTTAACCTTCCTGCATTTTTAAAACCATCTTGGGTAGAAGAAATTTGAATTACCTGCTTTATTTATGAGCGGTGATTAAAAAAAAAGCAGGCAGTTTCCTCCAAGTTGTCACAAGAATCGAAAACACATTATGTGACGGTTGTCACTTGTGTTGCTCCACTGTCCAGGACTTCAGTAGCAATAGCAATAGCAGTTAGACTTATATACCGCTTCATGGGGCGTTCAGCCCTCTCTAAGCGGTTTACAGAGTCAGCATATTGCCCCCAACAACAATCCGGGTCCTCATTTCACCCACCTCGGAAGGATGGAAGGCTGAGTCAACCCTGAGCCGGTGAGATTTGAACAGCCAAACTGCAGAACTAGCAGTCAGCTGAAGTAGCCTGCAGTGCTGCATTTAACCACTGCGCCACCTTTCAAAAGAAAGATGAGCCTTTGCGCTCCGTGCACGGACGAATTTCTTTTGAGAGAATTAGCTTCTTTGAGTAAATTTACTTGGGGTAGTTATCAATTTTTCAGTGTTTTCTTTAGCCCTGTACTGTACTGAAGACCTGATTCTTAATAGTCTATTTCTTCATGATTTAGTTCAGAAATTGCTGTCAGAAGAAGTCAGACCACTTGTGTTGCCCACTAGACATGTTACGAGAGCAGAGGGTAGTATTCTGCCGGTTTGGACTGGTTGGGGCGAACCGGTTGTGGCGACCTCTGGGTTCTGTGTAACCTCGTTTTCGACGTCGCACGAAGCAAAGCACGTGCACAGAAAGCCGTGTGCATGCATGGAAAGCATGCGAGGTGCAGAATGCCATGCGCAGGCATGGAAGGTGCAAGACACGAGCGTCTGCACGCCCTGTTGTGGCCCAGCAGGTGCCATTGGAGCTGCCACCAGACTCCGACAGCGAGGGGCCCTCTGAGTTGGCTCTGGAGGAAGTAGAGGACCCTGGACAGGGTTCCGACTCCGAGCAGGGCGCAGAGAGGCTGGTTGGCCACCAGGAGGCACCTGAGCCTTGGACCAGTGGGGAGGAGACAAGGGAGAGTGAGCCGGAGGCCAGTAGTGAGTTGTTCCTGGATGCACGCCATCGAAGAGCTACTAGGCATCAGGAACAATTACGCCATTACAGGAGGTAATTGCACTCAGCTGGTGGTCATTAGGCTCCTCTCCAGACTATAAAAAGCTACTTGGGCACACGGCCCTCTTTGCAGAAGGCAACGCAGGATTGAATGTCGGAGGACAGTACTGTGAGCTTGGCAGGCTGGATTGCTGCCAAGCCTTATCTGTGTTTATTGCTGCCTGAGTTTGTCTGAGTTGCTGCAAGGTCCTTATCTGTTTGTTCTGCTTGGTTTTCAGCCACTGAGGTTTTGGTGTCTTGCTATTAAAGTACATTCCAGTTAAGCTTGTCTCGGCATTCGTTACTGGACGGAGGAGGGCGTCAGAACAACGCCCACATGTGCAAAACCATGGTAAACCTCTGTGAACCCCACCCCTGTACGGGAGCATTTATTTGCTTCCCTTCCCTCTTTTTATTTTGAGCAGTGGCGCACAGAAATTATCGCAAAAATACTTTGCGATATGTACAACATTAGTCTCTGTTTCTTGAGCAATACTAGTCATTTTCTTTGCTTTTGGGGATGCAACTATATAAACTTGGAATTTCTAAATTACTTGGATGGGCTTATTTGTTGTGTTATCCACGACTGCTGCGTATTTGGCATTGCGAGATTCTTTCGACAGTTGGTAAATGTTACTCTTGATTCTTGTGAATATTTAACAGAATGCGCATTTAACAGAATGCGCAGAAGGGCAGCAAAAAGATCTCATATAGCCACCTTGGTTGCGTCCGCTGAGTCCCGCCCAGCCGCCCTGTTTAAGATAACCCGCTCCCTATTAAACAAAAGGGAAGCGGGGGAACCCTTGCAGGGCAGAGCTGAGGATTATGCCCAATTCTTAGCGGACAAAATTGCTCGGTTTCGGTCGGACTTGGACTCCATCCCCGCAGTTCCAGCCGAGGCACAAGAGGATCAGGTGGAACATCTCTGGGTTGAGTTTCAGGATGTTACCCCCGGGGATGTGGACAAGGCCATGAGGGCTGTAAGTGCCTCCACCTGCGTACTGGATCCGTGTCCCTCATGGCTGGTCACTAACAGTAGTGAGGTGACACGAGGCTGGATCCAGGCGGTTGTGACCGCCTCTCTTCGGGAGGGGAACTTCCCCGCCGCACTGAAAGCGGCGGTGGTGAGACCCCTCCTAAAGAAACCATCTCTGGATCCAGCTGTTCTTAATAACTATCGCCCAGTCTCCAACCTTCCCTTCCTTGGGAAGGTTGTTGAGAAGGTGGTGGCCTTTCAGCTCCAACGGTCCTTGGAGGAAGCAAACTACCTTGACCCCTTCCAGTCAGGCTTCAGACCCGGTTACAGCACAGAAACCGCTTTGGTCGCATTGACCGATGATCTCTGGAGAGCCAGAGATGGAGGATTCTCCTCCATCCTGGTTCTCCTTGACCTCTCAGCGGCTTTCGATACCATCGACCATGGTATCCTTCTGCGACGACTGCGGGAGGTGGGAGTGGGAGGCACCGTGCTGCGGTGGTTCTCTTCCTACCTCTCGGACAGGTCGCAGTCGGTGTTAGTGGGGGGGCAGAGATCGTCCCCTAGGCCCCTAACATATGGGGTGCCTCAGGGCTCGGTCTTATCCCCCCTACTATTCAACATCTACATGAAACCGCTGGGAGAGATCATCCGCAGGCACGGGATCAGATACCACCAATATGCGGACGATACTCAATTGTATCTGTCCGCCCCGTGCCAACTCAATGAAGCGGCAGACGTGATGAACCGAGGCCTGGAGGCTGTTATGGACTGGATGAGGGTTAACAAGCTTGTGCTCAACCCAGAAAAGACCGAGTGGCTGTTGTGTTTCCCTCCCAAAGATTCCACCAATATTCCATCTCTCAGGCTGGGGGGTCAAATTCTATACCCCTCAGAGAGGGTTCGCAACTTGGGAGTCCTCCTAGATCCACAGCTATCGTTTGACCATCACTTGACGGCTGTGGCTAGGGGGGCATTCGCCCAGGTTCGCCTGGTGCGCCAGTTGCGGCCCTACCTGAATCGGGAGGCACTCACAACAGTCACTCGGGCCCTTGTGACCTCTAGGCTGGAATACTGCAATGTGCTCTACATGGGGCTGCCCTTGAAGAGCATCCGGCGTCTTCAGCTGGTACAGAACGCGGCCGCGCGAGCGATTGTGGGTGCACCGCGGTTCACCCACATTACACCTATCCTCCGCGAGCTGCGCTGGCTACCTGTCGATTTCCGGATGCGCTTCAAGGTGCTATTAGTCACCCATAAAGCCCTGCATGGTAGTGGATCTGGATACTTGAGAGACCGCCTTCTGCCAATTACCTCCCTGAGACCAATTAGATCACACAGATTGGGCCTCCTCCGTATTCCATCGGCCAGCCAGTGTCGGCTGGCAACCACAAGGAGGAGGGCCTTCTCAGTAGTAGCCCCGACCCTTTGGAACGAACTCCCCGTGGAGATTCGTACCCTCACCACCGTCCAGGCCTTCCGCACAGCCTTGAAGAACTGGCTAGCCCGTCAGGCCTGGGGATAAGGATAGTTGCCCCTCCCGAATGATGAATGCATGTTGCCTATTGTTTTTATTATATGTGTCTATGTTACTGTTTGTATTTCCCCTTCCCTTGATTTTATGTGAGCCGCCCTGAGTCCCCTCAGGGAAAAGGGCGGCCTACAAATTTCAATAAAATCAAAATCAAAATCAAATTTCACCAGATACGATTTTTTTTTGGGGGGGGAAGATGCTCTTTCCACAGTGCAGCGTACTGACATTGTCTGAAACCGTGACCGCATGTTGCGTCCATAGCACGATAGGAACAAAAAGAGGGTCTCACATGGTTCACTCAAGCCCACTCAGTGTAATTTGCAGGTTGGTGGCTTTTCTACAAGACACTTGAGTTTTTTTTCTGACACACACAATATGTATGTGATGGAATGCGGCCTGGATTCCCAACAGGGAGGAGCTGCATTCCAGAGGAGCAAGAGACAAGAGAGCTCAGATAGTTCATGTGAGAGAAAGAGCGTGAGGACAACACCTCCCTAGCAGTTCCCAGAATACAAGGAGCCCTCGACTTACAACCAAAGTGGAGCCCCAAATTCCCATTGCTAAGTGAGATAGTTACGTGGGGTTTGCCCCATTTTACGACCTTTTTTGTCACACTTGTTAAGCGAGTCATTGCAATTGTTATGTCAGTAAACATGGTGGTTAAGTGAACTCTGGCTTCCCCGTTGACGTTGCTTGTCGGAAGGTCGCAAAAGGAGATCATCAGGTGACCCCAGGACTTCAGCCGTCGTAAATGTTTTTGCCAAGTGTCCCACTTTTGGATCTCACGACCGCAGGGATGCTGCAACAGTCGTAAGAGTGAAAAAAAAACCAGTCGTAAGGCACTGTTTTCATGGCCATTGTGACTTCGAACAGTCACCAAATGAATGGTTGCAAGTCTAGGGACTGCCCATATATGCTTAATGGCAGTGTTAGCATGCTTTACTTTGGCAAGATTCCGTCTTAAGGCGAAGGACAAGAGAGATACCTTCTTGGAAGGATCACAGCATGTCTTTCTTGATTTTTGGAGCCTGACAGTTTTTTGAACATTCCTCCCTGGTGACTTTAAAATGGGAGGCATTGATCTCAACGCTGAAGTTGTTATGGAGGTGACAACGTTCACTCCCTCGTGAAAGCTGCTTCACAGATAAACCCACCCATTGACATCTGCTTCTCGTTCCTGAGCTTCCTGAGTGCGAAGCCTCGTAAAAGCAGAGCCATAAAATAAGGAGATCTGCCTGTTTCATTTAATTGCATTAAAGAACCGGAATGTAATAAGAACTTCCTTTATTATCATTATAGCCAATGATCCACGTAGAAACATATAAAAACATTGTAATCAGGGATGCTGGATTTGCCGATGCGTTTTAAACCGGCGGCGGCTCAGGACTTTAGACACCGTACCGATAATGCGGGCTTTGGAATGGGGAATAAGGGGCTTTAAGTGATGACGCACGCTTCCTCTTGGATAATGTCCCTGAAGGGGAGAAAGGAAATAATTCTTTCACTCTATAAACATAAAGATTGATGGTCCTCGGTTTAGAGCAGTTTGTTTAATGACCATTCTAAGTTACAACGGCAGTGGAAAAAATCGACTTATGACCGTTTTTCAGAACTTACGCCCATTGTACCTTCCCCACCGTCTACATATTCTAAATATGAAAGAAAAAAGAACAGAAGAGAGGGCGGGGATGACGTCGCGGCGATACGATGTCTCCCCAGCCCAGCTCATCTTGCATGCGAGCGCCCCTCGCCAGCTGGTCTTTGGGTCTCTGCTGCGCATGCGCGGGGCATGGTGCATGCGGGAGACACATGCGTGGGGGACAGGGCGTATGCACAGGGGCAGGGCGCATGCATGGGGGTGCTTACATTGCATTTTGGGACCTTGTGTGGCTCCCCGCACCCCGTTTTGGCTTCTAGCTTGATGCAGAAGGCCTTTCAGAATGGGGCACGAGGGACCCCCACATGCACGGGGTGCACACGGGTGGGTCACGCAGGCATTGCATTATGGATGTGTGCACGACTACAAAAAGGTTAGCCATCACAGGCTTAGCACCTTCTCTAATATTTCAACCAAAATTCTTTTCATCCCATATAAAATCTTTTATATATTGACAAATAATAAAACCTCCACTTTCAATCTTAATCAGCAAAAATTCATTAAGAGCGACCAGAAATAACACTATACAGTATAGTCTAACTTTAAACAATTACATCCGTTTCGTAATTCTTTCTTGCTCATTATACAAAAGCCGAGCCTTTTCCCACGTCTTATCTCGCATCTATGAACCAATCTTTAAACCCTCATCATTCAGACTTAATCAAGAAAAATTTCCATAAGAGCTCGAGGAAGCAACAAATGGAAAATATTAATCCCCTCAAACGATCTCCCACAAATTAATTTAGTATCTTCTCTTCATCTCCTCTCAATTACAACATCATAGCTTATCGTTTTTTCTAAAATTATAACAAAACACTCTTGTTTCCACATCTTATCCACGAAGAAATCTTTAAAGGCTCAGCATTCGTCCCAGTTTTTTTAAAAAGGTGTGGGAAAAAAGAGAAGATCATAAAGAGTTTAACTTCCATCAAATGAGCCCACTTTGTATACTTTAGTTTTAGGGGTCTTGATTATTCGTTTGAGATTAAGACTCCCAAAATCCGATTCCTTCTTTATTTTTTTGCTTTTGTCAAGAATTCCTTCACAAGTTTTAACACATCTCTTTGGTAAATCTAAGATAAGAAAATGTTCCAAGTCCCTTTTCTGAGTTAAGATCCACTTAACTTCTGGTTTATTGTGATTTGTGTGTCCTTTTTAACTGCAGGGAGTTCTCGAGTTACAACAGTTTGTTTAGTGACTGAAGTTACAATAGCACTGGAAAAAGTGACCAGTTTTCATACTTACGACTGTCGCAATGAAGAGCACGGGGGCTCGGGTGTTTATAATGCTGGGCAGGAGGTTAGCAATCCCGCGTTTGAGATCTGAGAGCTGCTTTGGGATGAGTTTGAGCTCCTGTCCTTAACTGCAGCTATAGCAGTAGACTTATATACCGCTTCATAGGCCTTTCAGCCCTCTCTAAGCGGTTTACAGAGAGTCAGCATATTGCCCCCAACAATCTGGGTCCTCATTTTACCCACCTCGGAAGGATGGAAGGCTGAGTCAACCCTGAGCCGGTGAGATTTGAACCGCTGAACTGCTGATCTAGCAGTAGCCTGCAGTGCTGCATTTAACCACTGCGCCACCTTGGCTGCTGCTGGGGACATGGAAGGAGCCTCCAACTGCGCGCCCCATCACAACAGTGATCATCAATCTCTACTTAACAACCCCATAATCCCTTGTAGGGTGGAGTTTGAGCAACTAAATGGAGCTACCAGAGTGTTTTAATGGCCAGACGCCCCTCCTGTTGCCAATGCAGAGTTTTGTTCATCAGATGTATTCTCATTGTGCCCAGAGGATTTCCTGCTTTCTAGCGAATATAAATCACGCAACACAGCTGATGGTCACACAACTGATCGTCAGAACTACCGGTTTGCCCGAACTGATGGCATTTTTTTAAACTATCGATTCAGGCGAACCGGTAGCATTTCACCCCTGCTCCTGACCATGGGGGAAACCCAAGATTCACTTAACCATGTTACTAACTTAACAACTGCAGTGATTCGCTTAACAACGGTGGCAAGAAAAGTCATAAAGGGAGAGAAACTCACTTAACCACTGTCTCGCTTAGCAACTGAAATGTTGGGCTGTAATGTGGTCGTAAGTAGAGGACTGGCTGTATTTTTTCCGCTTCGAATCCATATCTGAAAACGGACTGATTTTTCAGCTGTGTCCTCTCTTCTTTTAAAGCCCATTTTTATTATATTTGGTGGTCTAAGGCTGTGATGGTGAGCCTGGCTGGTGTGCATGGTCTTTGGCTTCAGGCACGCGGCATGCCTGTTTTTGGGGCATTTTGGATCATTTTTCCGGCCCGTTTTCTCCTTTTGGCCCAAAAGGAGCCTGAAAACAGCTGAAAAACAGCCTGGAAAAATGCTCCAAAAACAGCCTGTTTTTTGGCCGTTTTTCGAGCCGTTTTCTGATGCTCTGACAGCCGTGAAGACCAGCTGCCTGGTACCCATGTGCACATCTGGAGCAGCTGGCGATGGCGTGTGTGCCCACAGAAATGGCTGTCCCCTGTGGAGCTGTGGTTCACCATCACGGGTTGTAAGGAATAAGAACTGGGTGCCTCCTTAAATTCTTCCAGAGTGAAAGTATTTCCCCCCCCTCCTTTAATTATCAGCCTCCCTCTGAGGGAGACGGGCAGTTTAGAAATATAAAATATTAATAAAATAAATAAATAATCTTTAATTCTTCCTGGTTGCCTCTAGTAACCGCCCTTCAAGAACTCCTCTTCCCGTGATTTCTCTCTCTCTCTCTCTCTCTCTCTCTGTCTCTCTCATCCAGAACATTTCCCTGAAGGAGAATTTCTTACCCTTAAAACTCAGATCTTCATACATATTTTAATAGGGTTTTTTTAAAACAAACAACTAGAATTATCCTTATAACTTTTTTCCAAAGTCCTGCTTCCAGGCCATCTGGCCCCTTAATCCATTTAAAACCATTGCCGGATCAACATTTTAATTGCCCTTCCACTGCTCATTTCCAAATTTAAAAAAAAATAGTTTTTTAAAAAAGTTTTAAACTTAAATAAACCTTCCCCCCCCCCCCCGCCCAAGGGCTGGAGGAACACCAACCAGTGTAATAAAACTTGTCCTTCTGGAGATTCTTAGTTTTCCCTAAAGTAGTTTATAAACCATTTACAGGTAGTTCTCGACTTACGACCGCAATTAAACCCAAACTTTCTGTTGCTAAGGGAAACATTTGCTAAGTGAGTTTTGCCCCATTTTGCAACCTTTCTTGCCACCGTTCTTAAGTGAATCCCTGCAGTTGTTAAATTACTAACCCGGTTGTTAAGTGAATCTGGCTCCTCCCCTTGACTTTGCTTGTCAGAAGGTCGCAAAAGGGGATCACGTGACACCCCCCCCCCAGGACACTGCAACCGTCATAAATATGAGTCAGTTGTGCGTAAACATGTTTTTTTTTTTTAAAATGTTCTTTTTTTAAAAAAAGAATTAATTTTTGCTGGGCTCTAGGGGTAGAATCATATTCTGTGATGAAAATTACAAGCAGCTTTAGAATAGAATAGAGATACAATAATGGAATGAAGAAGAGAGATAGAATAGAGAATAGAATAATGGAATGAAAGAATAGAATAGAATAGAATAGAATAGAATAGAATAGAGATATAATAATGGAATGAAGAAGACAATAGAGAATAGAATAGAGAATGAAAGAATAGAATAGATATAATAATGGAATGAAGAAGAGAAGAGAGATAGAATAGAGAATAGAATAGAGAATGAAAGAATAGAATAGAATAGAGATAATAATGGAATGAAGAAGAGAAGAGAGATAGAATAGAGAATAGAATAGAGAATGAAAGAATAGAATAGAATAGAGATATAATAATGGAATGAAGAAGAGAAGAGAGATAGAATAGAGAATAGAATAGAGAATGAAAGAATAGAATAGAATAGAGATATAATAATGGAATGAAGAAGAGAAGAGAGATAGAATAGAGAATAGAATAGAGAATGAAAGAATAGAATAGAATAGAGATATAATAATGGAATGAAGAGAAGAGAGATAGAATAGAGAACAGAGAATAGAATAGAGAATGAAAGAATAGAATAGAATAGAGATATAATAATGGAATGAAGAAGAGAAGAGAGATAGAATAGAGAATAGAGAATAGAATAATGGAATGAAAGAATAGAATAGAATAGAATAGAGATATAATAATGGAATGAAGAAGAGAAGAGAGATAGAATAGAGAATAGAATAGAGAATGAAAGAATAGAATAGAATAGAGATAATAATGGAATGAAGAAGAGAAGAGAGATAGAATAGAGAATAGAATAGAGAATGAAAGAATAGAATAGAATAGAGATATAATAATGGAATGAAGAAGAGAAGAGAGATAGAATAGAGAATAGAATAGAGAATGAAAGAATAGAATAGAATAGAGATAATAATGGAATGAAGAAGAGAAGAGAGATAGAATAGAGAACAGAGAATAGAATAGAGAATGAAAGAATAGAATAGAGATATAATAATGGAATGAAGAAGAGAAGAGAGATAGAATAGAGAATAGAGAATAGAATAATGGAATGAAAGAATAGAATAGAATAGAGATATAATAATGGAATGAAGAAGAGAAGAGAGATAGAATAGAGAATAGAGAATAGAATAGAGAATGAAAGAATAGAATAGAATAGAGATATAATAATGGAATGAAGAAGAAAAGAGAGATAGAATAGAGAATAGAGAATAGAATAATGGAATGAAAGAATAGAATAGAATAGAGATATAATAATGGAATGAAGAAGAGAAGAGAAATAGAATAGAGAATAGAGAATAGAATAGAGAATGAAAGAATAGAATAGAGATATAATAATGGAATGAAGAAGAGGATAGAGAATAGAATAGAGAATAGAATAATGGAATGAAAGAATAGAATAGGAATAGAAATAGGAATAGAATAGCAGAATTGGAAGGGACCTTGGAGGTCTTCTAGTCCAACCCCCTGCTTAGGCAGAAAACCCTTCACACTTCAGACAAATGGTTCTCCAACGTCTTCTTAAAATTTTCCAGTGTTGGAGCATTCACAACTTCTGGAGCTAAGTTAATTGTTGATTAATTGTCCACTGATTAATAGTCCTAACTTCATTAAAATACTTTGGAAGAAGTGAGAAATTCAAGTCTCCGCCAATCTTTGTGATGGGGCTGATATGCCCAATCTCTGGCTGCCGTTTGTCCAGCAGCCTTACCACCCTGAGGAACCCCAAAACGCCTGGGATTTGTACCCCCGACACACCCAGAGCTTGCCAGCTTGGAAAAGCCATCCAAATCGGCTGTGCATAGCGACGTTACTCTTGGGCAGCCGAACCTCACGCTTAAGTTGGGCGGGTGGCGAAACGGGTGGTCCAAGTCTTCTGTGAATTTACAAATTCACCGTTTAAATGGGAGGCGGAGGAAGATTGCGATGGTCTGGGAAATCAAAAGGGGGAAGATAATTCAGCGGTTTTATTATAGTGATTATGATATTGATGAACTCACTACCGAGGTCCTGGCTGTCGGCCTCCGTAGAATATTGGATTTCCAGAGCTGAAATGTGTACCAAAGATTCTTGAACAAGGAGCACACCCACCGGGGGCAAAAGAAAAGAAAAAATCCATGAAGCAATCTTTTCTGAGCATTTTATTTTATTTTATTTTTAACCTTGCCGTTCAACTTTAGTTTAGACAGATGCAGTAGAGAAAGTAGAGTCTTAAGGAAGACTTTTTTGTAGAGTGATAAATTTTCCATGCATTAGAGTAAAGGTAAAGGTTTGTCTTGCACATCTGTGCTAGTCGTTCCTGACTCTAGGGGGCGGTGCTCATCTTTGTTTCAAAGCCGAAGAGCCAGCGCTGTCCGAAGACGTTTCCGTGGTCATGTGGCCAGTACAACTCAACACCGAAGGCGCACGGAACGCTGTTACCTTCCCACCAAAGGTGGTTCCTATTTTTCTACTTGCATTTTACCTGCTTTTGAGCTGCTAGGATGGCAGAAGCTGGGACAAGTACCGGGAGCTCACTCCATTACGCGGTGCTAGGGATTCGAACCGCCAAACTGCAGACCTTTCTGATTGACGAGCTCAGCGTTTTAGCCACTGAGCCACCACGTCCCTTTTTCCATGCATTATGTGCCCCTATATTTATAGGTTTTTATAATATTAAGGAAATAGTTCCCGAACTTGCTGATTATTTGGCAATGATTTCTTTATACTACTAATAATAACACACGAAAGGTAGGTGTGAAAGAATGGTGGATTCGTATAAGCAGCACACATTTATTATGGATAGTTGCACAGTTAGCCAGATGTTTCGATTGGACTTGGCGTTTTTTTAATCCATAGCTTTCCGACCCTGCAATGCTTGGCAAGAATGCAGGAGTGAACGAATAGTCTCCTGCGAACTCAACTCCCCATTCGCACCCATTTTATTCCCTATGGGAGGGGCCGTTCATCGTCCACCTGTGGCCTTACTCCCAAGTTGACCCCTGTTCTTTAGCTGTTCCCTTCGTCTGGCCACTCTGTGCATGCGCACACTGGGAACAGGCTCCAGCTGTTCTTCTGCCCCACTGATGTCTGACTCTGAAGGCAGCTGATAACTGTCAAAGGGCCCTGGCCCCCTCTCTGCCTCTGACACAGAGCCCTCCTCAGAGCCTTCCCCAGACTCCAGGACTGGCCCAGGTTCCTCCCCAACCTCCTCACTGTCCGAATCTGCTGCCAGCTCTGTGGTGGGCCACAACAGTTCTGCTCAGATCCACTTCTGGAGATATTGGCAGCTGTTCAGATTGGATTGATTGATCAATAGATGATGGATGGATGGATGGATACATGAATGGATGGGTGGATAGATAAACAGGCAGACAGACAGGAAGAATGGATGGATAGATGGAATGATAGGGACTAGATAGCAGGACAGACTAGATACATAGATAGGTAGGTAGGTAGGTAGGTAGGTAGGTAGGTAGGTAGATAGATAGATAGATAGATAGATAGATAGATAGATAGATAGATAGATAGATAGATATAGAAAGATAGATGATAGATGGATGGATGGATGGATAGATGATGGATAGATAGATGATAGATAGATGATAGATAGATAGATTAGATAGATAGATAGATAGATAGATAGATAGATAGATAGATAGATATAGAGACAGACAGGCAATGGATGAATGGATGGATAGTGGATGGATGGATAGACAGAAGATAAATAGACAGACAGGCAGATAGACTGATTTCCATTGTAATTCACATTATTTCCTACTGCAACTGCAATTGTTTTACCATTTATCGTTTATATAAGAGCCGCGGTGGCGCAGTGGTTAGAGGGCAGTACTGCAGGCTACTTCAGCTGCGTGCCAGCTGCCTGCAATTTGGCAGTTCGAATCTCACCAGGCTCAAGGTTGACTCAGCCTTCCGAGGTGGGTCAAATGAGGAGCCAGATTGTTGGGGGCACGAGGTTGACTCCCTAAACTGCTTAGAGGGGGCTGTAAAAGCACCGTAAAGTGGTATATATATATATTTCTCTTGCTGTAGCCCTTCCCAGGCAAGAGGATGGAATAATTGTTCAGAATCTGCATGGCATAGAAATGTAATAAATGAATGAACGACTAAAAATGGCTAAACATGAAATGATAAATACGGCTTGCCCTTCTTTTAATGCATTCTCCGGCAAGGATCCCACTTTTGGATCTCTCCCTCCCACCCTGCCCTCCCCATCTCCTTCCATTGTTTGGGTCCCAACAGATGGCATCCGCTTGGCAAGAGGGCACACCCCCTGCTCTTCAGGCCTCCGCTTGGGAAGGGACCCTCTTCCAGGAAATAGATTTATTTCTCCTGCCTTCAGAGCACCTCCCGCTAACAGCCCCAAATAATGAGCTTGTCCTGGAAGCATCCAGCCTTCATATCTCCCAATATTTCATCCCTCTTTTGCTAAATGATATACTTTGACCCCCGGTCTTTTCTGGTGTTTTTTGAACGTCCACACCCATTTGGGGAGGAAAATTCCCGTAAACGCTAAATCTGCGTTAAAAAATGCATCTTGGCAGCAGCATCTGGCTACAGCTGTTAGTAAAAGGGCATTCTGTGGAAATCATCAATTTATCTTCCTTTGTGAGGTTTCTTTTTATGTCTCTTTGTGTCTGTGTGTGTGTGTGTGTGCGCCATGTCACAGGAAAATAATTTGGCCTTATCCAAAACACGAATGGACAGACGTGTTACTCTTTGGCAAGAAAGACTGTGAAATGGGGCAAAACTCGCTTAACAAATGTCTCACTTAATAGCATAAATCTGTGCCTCAATTGTGGTTGTAAGTCAAGGGCTACTGAATACATAACCCTTCAATTTTACTAAATGCTGCCAAGAATTTAAAAGTAGACAATTCTCAGCCAAGGTTTTGCATTCAGCCGTAAGATTACTTTAGCTGTCATTTCACATCTAACGTATATAAAGGCAAAGGTGCTAGTCGTTCCTGACTCCAGGGGGCGGTGCTCATCTCCGTTTCAAAGCCGAAGAGCCAGCGCTGTCCGAAGACGTCTCCATGGTCATGTGGCTGGCATGACTCAACTCCCGAAGGCGCACGGAACGCTGTTCCCTTCCCACCAAAGGTGGTTCCTATTTTTCTACTTGCATTTTTTACCTGCTTTCGAACCGCTAGGTTGGCAGAAGCTGGGACAAGTAACAGGAGCTCACTCCATTACGCATGCGCCAGGGATTCGAACCACCGAACAGCTGACCTTTCCGATCGACAATCTCAGAGTCTTAGCCCCTGAGCCACCGCGTTCCTTCTCATTTGTACAAACTCAGCCAATTATGGTTTAATCAATAAACCATGGATAACTAAATCACACTTTAATGTAGGACTGTGGAATTTTACACCCGCTGGAGGGCGAATTGAATGCCTTCTGAGGCGGGTTTTTGACTCCTTGATAAAATCTGTGCTTGACTCGAGAAACCGCGCAAATTATTAGAAGCCGTTTTGCTATGATTAGTAATGAAGCAATTAGTGAAATATTATCTGGTGTAAATTACATCACAACAATTTCCAAAAGCCTTTAAAACAAACATAGATAAAACCAGGCCGGGAGTGGGAAGCTGTTTACATACACGGTATAACCAGAATGTCATGGAAGATTGAGGATTCGGTGTGTTGCACGCTCGTTATACAAACAACTCTATCTCGATACGGTTCTTTTCTTACGTTTTGAAAAGAAAATGAGTGTGAGTTGGCTTCTTGGTTCAACCGTCCACAACTTGGTGTCTTTCCAATATATTTGGACAAGAATATCTAGAGTTCTTCAGCTGGAAGGGAACCTTAGAGATCTTCCAGTCCAACCCCCTGCTTGTGCCGGAGACCCTGCACCATTATGGATAAATGGTTGTTCAGTCTCTTCTTAAAAACCTCCAGTGTTGGAGCATTCACAACTTCTGGAGGCAACTTGTTCCACTGGTTAATTGTTCTCACTGTAAGGAAATTTCTCCTTAGTTCTAAGTTGATTCTCTTCCTTGATTAGTTTCCATCCATTACTTCTTGTTCTGCCTTCTGATGCTTTGGGGAATAGGTTGACTCCCTCTTCTTTGTGGCAGCCCCTCAAATATTGGAAAACTGCTATCATGTCACTCCTAGTCCTTCTCTTCAATATACAAGACATACCTGTCAATCATTCATCATGTTACAGCTTCCAGAACCCTGGTCATCTTTGTTGCTCTTCTCTGCAATCTTTCCAGGGTCTCAAAATCTGTTCTGATGTATGGTGACCAGAACTGGACGCAGTATCCTACATGGATAGAATAGAATAACAGAGTTGGAAGGGACCTTGGAGATCTTCTAGTCCAACCCCCTGCCTAGGCAGGAAACCCTTCCCCACTTCAGACAAATGCTTGTCCAACATCTTCTTTAAAACTTCCAGTGTTGGGGCATTCACAACTTCTGGAGACAAGTTGTTCCACTGATTAATTGTTCTCACTGTCAGGAAATTCTTCCTCAGTTCTAAGTTGCTTCTCTCCTTGATTAGTTTCCACCCATTGCTTCTTGTTCTACCCTCAGGTGCTTTGGAGAATAGTTTGTCTCCCTCTTCTTTGGGGCAATCCCTGAGATATTGGAAGAGTGCTATCATGTCTCCCCTAGTCCTTCTTTTCATTAAACTAGACATCCCCAGTTCCTGCAACCGTTCTTCGTATGTTTTAGCCTCCAGCCCCCTAATCCTCTTTGTTGCTTTTACGGCAAACGATTCCTGCAACGGTTGCGTCCCGCTTGATGCGACGATCTTATCCGCGAGAGCTACTGACGCCGTAGCTCTCCACCAAGGAGCCATTTCAAAAGACAATGGCAGGCCAGATGGGATGGGGGTATTCAAGAACACCGAAACAGCTGCTCTACATCATTGCCACCCATAAAGGGGGTTTGATCTCCCACTTAATCACAAGGAGCTTCATACCTTTTTTACGGGAAAGCTCGATAGGATACTAATCTCTTGCGTGACCCCCAGAGACCCCCCCCCTTATATCATCAAATGTGGCAAATTTGCCGAGACACGCGTCGACAAAATTTAATATATAACCCTTCCGGGACATGTTTCTCTTCCCCCCCCCGGTAGGTTCTTGCTTCTCGGACAGGTAAATCTATGTGCAATCCATGTTTGCTTCACGCGGTGAACATATTGAAATAGTAAATAACTCTTGAGTAATGACCGGACTGGTTAATGATGTCGTGTCTCGGGGATGCTGTTGTGTTGTTCCCATTGCGCAAATGGGCCATTTTTTGTCCCCCCCAGCAGCACTCTATAAGCCTCTGTAAGGCTATGTATGAAATTTTTTTGACAAAAAACGGGCCCGTTTTTGTGAAAAACGGGCTGTTTTTTTGCTCGTTTTTGTCCCCCCCCCGAGCACTCTGCAAGCCCCCCCCCCAGACTATTCATGCCTTTTTTGGGGTGGGGGGGAAAGGGCTCATTTTTGTGAAAAACAGGTCGTTTTCAGGAGGTTTGCAGTGCAAAAACTTTTTTTTCCCTTCTGGAAAGCTCTTTAACTGATTGATGAGATAACCCTTTATCTACCTACCTACACTATATTGCCAAAAGTATTCGCTCACCTGCCTTTACTCGCATATGAACTTACTGTAAGTGACAATCCCATTCCTAATCCATAGGGTTCAATATGACGTCGGTCCACCCTTTGCAGCTATAACAGCTTCAACTCTTCTGGGAAGGCTGCTCACAAGGTTCAGGAGGGTGTTGATGGGGATCTTTGACCATTCTTCCAGAAGTGCATTTGTGAGGTCACACACTGATGTTGGACGAGTTTATGTGGCCTACCGCTTCGTGGCTGAGTTGCTGTCGTTCCCAAACACTTCCACGTTCTTATAATACAGCTGATAGTTGACTGTGGGATATTTAGGAGCGAGGAAATCTCACCACTGGATTTGTTGCACAGGTGGCATCCTATCACAGTTCCACACTGGGATTCACTGAGCTCCCGAGAGCGACCCATCCTTTCACCAATGTGTGTAAAAACAGTCTGCATGCCTAGATACCTGATTTTATACACCTGTGGCCATGGAAGTGATTGGAACACCTGATTCTGATTGTTTGGATGGGCGAATACTTTTGGCAATATAGTGTACCTCCCTACCTACTCTCTCACTCCCCCTACCTATCTATTTTCTTTCTTTCTTTCTTTCTTTCTTTCTTTCTTTCTTTCTTTCTTTCTTTCTTTCTTTCTTTCTTTCTTTCTTTCTACCTACCTACCTACCTACCTACCTACCTACCTACCTACCTACCTACCTACCTACCTACCTACCCTCTCTCTATTTCTCTCTCTCTACTTACCTATCTAACTACTCTCTCTATTTCTCTCTCTCTATCCCTCTACCTTCCTACCTACCTACACACACTACTCTCTCCCTCCCTACCTACTGTATTTCTCTCTCTCTCTATCCCTTTATCCACTTACCTACCTACCTAACTACTCTCTCTCTCCCCCTACCTATCTACTGTATTTCTCTCTCTCTCTATTCCTCTACCTACCTACCTACTATCTCTCTCTCTCTCCCTCCCTCCCTACCTACTCTCTCTATTTCTCTCTATCTCTCTACTTACCTATCTAACTACTCTCTCTATTTCTCTCTCTCTATCCCTCTACCTTCCTACCTACCTACACACACACACTACTCTCTCCCTACCTACCTACTGTATTTCTCTCTCTCTCTATCCCTTTATCTACTTAACTACCTACCTAACTACTCTCTCTCTCCCCCTACCTATCTACTGTATTTCTCTCTCTCTCTTTCTCTCTATTCCTCTACCTACCTACCTACTATCTCTCTCTCTCTCCCTCCCTCCCTCTCTATCGCTCTATCTACCTACCTACATTTCTAAAAAAATTGCCTCTTCAAAACCATGGTGCGCCTTATACTCCGGTGAGTTTTATATTCTGCAAAATACGGTAATATTAGCATGGTAATTGTTTTGGGGTGAATGAAAAATCAGCCTATCATGGTAGTTTCCCCTCCTTCTCATCCCCTGTAAAGGATTCTCCAACTGGATTGAGCACAAACCATATCATTTTCTTTTAAGTGTGTTGGTTAAGCATCATCAATGGTCAAGCTGGTGGAGTTAAATGAGTCATCAGCCTAGAGCTGCTACGTTCCCATAAATGAGCTAACTCCCACCCGTTTTGAATTCCATTGATACTTAACTGTTGTGACTCAGCAGAAGTTTGCTGTGAGTTGAGTCGGGATGCAGGAAGAACAATGCAGCTGGGGCTCGTTAGTGTGGTCTTCTGGAGATAAAAGGACTGATGGTGCCATGCCCTGGTTGCAGAAGTCAACGTTCGTCGTTCGTGGTTCATGGTTCATCGGTCGTGGTTTGTTTCTGAGAGGCACTTGGATAAGTGATTTGCTTTCTGTAACCCTGATTCAAAGAGACACTTGGAGAAGTGATTGGCTTTCTTTCTGTTCACCTGGTTTTGCCGTAAGAGATCTTTGTTTTGCATTCTGTTATCTGCTTGCCAGAGACTTTATTTATGTTTATTTTGGGCTCGCAGCCAGCGTGAGCTGAGGACTGATAAAGTTATTTCCTTTTAAGTCTGTCTGCCTGTCGTCTTTGAACGAGCGAAGAAGGGGGGACCGGACACTTAACCTAGCACAAATGTAGTGCTAACCATTAGTTGACTAGATACGTGTGTGTGTGTGTGTGTGTGTGTGTGTGTGTGTGTGTGTGTGTGTGTGTAGAGAGATTGGGAGTAGGTGGTCCTGTAGCTATCTAGTTTTTGGGATTGTTGTAGAATCAAGAGACCAGAAAGCCAAGCGATGCAATATAGGAAAAGTTTATTGAATGCGCAGGTTCAAACATGCCAAATCAGCATAAGAAGTTTGAACCCCGAAGGGTTCTTAAAGCCATACATTTATAGTGCAAATCACGTCATCATCTATAGAGGCAGAGTTTAAGCATATAAGGTAATGAGAGGAACCAAAAACTGTCTATGCCAGATGGCCAACAATTGCTATTCTTTCAATATACATAGTCAGCACCCTATAGATCATGAGTGGGTGACATAAGCGACATAAACAGGACACATCTTGCAAGATGGCAGGAAACTCCCTGTCTGGGTCGACTTGTTCCCAGAAGTGTAAAAATACATCTTGCTTTCTTCAGCAACTGTCAGCAATTGTTTTCTGCCTAATGGTGCAAAACCTCAGCTTTGATCAGAGCATTTGATATTAAACATTGCCTATAGAACTATGGTTCGCAATTGGGCCTTTTAGCCCACCTTAGTCCCCCCTTTGGGACTCATCTGACCTGTCCAGAAGAGTCACATACTCAGGTTCAGTGGATAGTTCTCCCACTGGTTGCATTCTTTCATATTCCCATAAGGCCATTACCTGTGCCGTTGCTTTTCGCTCTGCTATTAAGGATAGACTGTTAGAAATAGTACGCACAAAAATAGGTAATACACAAGGAATTAATACACATCCTGCAGCGATTAAGCCTATTAGAGCAACTATAGCCTGTAAGCCTGGCAATCTAGGAAACCAGGAACCAAAGATTTCCTTGAAGTTGAATCCTCGCCACACCTGGTCAGGATTGTGAGTCAGTTGACGCATCTCTGCAGTTAATTGTTTAACAACAGTTCCAGTTTCATCAATTTGCAGGCAACAATTAGAAAGATTAAACTTACCACATACGCCTCCTTCTTTAGCTAGCAAGTACTCTAAAGCTAAGCGATTCTGATATACTGCTGTCCTTATTTTATCTGTAGCCTCGGATATTATATTAAGAGCCTTATCAATACGTTGGCCTGCTAAATCTAATACTGCTTGGAGGCGTATAATTCTATTCAGCATGTAAATGGGTGTGCGATATCCATATGACCCATCTTCTGCCCACGTAGCCCTGCCATAGGTGCAGACAATTCTCTCCGAACTCCAAGTGTCACTGTCTTCTAAGGTGGCCCAATCCTTACAAAGGAAATTGGAAAAAACTGTATCAAGTTCTCGTTTCCTTCTAGTTTGTAGGCCAACCTTCTCGTACAATGGGATTCCTAGCACCTGGCGGGCTTTCATGGGTAATAAGAAAAATGAGGGCTTAATCCAACCTAGGACGCATGAGCCAGACCAATCCCTAGGCAGAGTCTCATATGCCAGCTTTCCACAAATCCAGTACATAGCCTCTGGAGCTTTCCATAGGGCATCAGTAGAGGAGGAATCTAGGTAATTCAAATACGTCATATCAAAACGTGGGGGCTGAGTTATGTTAGCTGGTGAAGACCAGATACTATAGTCAGGATTCCAGGAGCCCAAACAGATTAAATCTCCTACATGTACTGATCCATTTCTTACGAAGCAATTTCTTCCTACCAGATTAGTGGACAGGGTCCATACAATCCCAGTAAATTCTTTCCTCATTGTAATATTACCAGTATAGGAAAGATTGTTATAGATTATAGGATCAGCTTCCATGGCTTCCCATGGCCACTGCTCTCCCATGTTAGTTCCTCCACAAACAAAGCAATTTTTGACAGTTAAGGTTTTAGCCACTTGCTCAGCCATTTCTATAAACAGATTATTTGCCTTGGTACTTATTGGTAATGGGTCTTCTAATTTTTGCAAGGTATCGTATACAGACCATCCAAGGGATTTTACTTCTCCATCCTTAACCTTCTCAACTTTAATAGTTAAGTATGTTTTCGGGTCTCGCCCTTGACCATCAATTCCAAAGCCGTATGTCACTATGGGTAGGGTGTTACGGGATATTTCCATCCGTATTATATTCCCAACGTCTCTACGGAATGAAGTTATGTAGGAACATCCCTTATAGCCTCCTCCAGTATAATCACAAACACAGTCCCACCCACTACATTTTATAGTGCCTCCACATGGTAACCATTGGTTAGGATTACCATGAGCCCAATTAATCGTGGTTTCACATAAGTATTTATGATTAGCCTTATAAGCATCAACCCAATTCTGACCTCCACAAGACAACCCAAAGCCTCTGCTCAGGGCAGTGCATGCATCAAACATTAGAATTAGGGGTTGGTTACCCTGTTGCAGTTGTACAGTATAATTAAGGAAATACAGCTTGCCCTCTCCCTCTGGGTGATTTCTAGTACCCACCTTGGGCAAGCCTGTCCATAAGGTTACATTGAGGCGAACCGGAGTGTTGGGATTATAACATATAGTCTTTCCCTGTAAAGTACATAGGCTGTACATGGTTTTGTTATGCAAGCAATTCGTTTTAGTGGATTGACATCCTTGAGGCAGCTGTGTATGATATACCAAGGTGTTAACGGTTCGCGCCCCTATCGTAGCTTTAGTAATGCAGGGCGAACAATCGTCTGACCTACTTTTGGTTACTGCAGTTGGTACCCTTTTGGTTCGGGTGGGACCATCATTATTCCAATAAGGGTTGATGTCCCTGGAGGGTTCCCATAATACTTGACATAACCCACTCCACCCTAATGGTACATTTTGACTTCTATTGTTATTACAAAGAAATAGTATATCTTCTGGGCTCCCTTCTGCAGTTCTACAGCAGCTAGACCATAAGGTTTTATCAATCCAGAGACACCTTGGGTCTCCCTGATCCCAGCTGCTCTTAGTTGCCTCTTTACATAGATCGTAAATCCCTTTTCTCCATTCATCATTATAGCTACTACAAGACCACGCTAATCCTTTCTTGGAATACCTGGGCGTTACCTCTATTGTAAAATCACATCCTTTATGTATTGTTCTCCAATATTGGAATTCACCTTTTTGGAATCCCCCTCCTTTAATACAAATAGTGCTTAATGGCGGTCTACTCGGGTACAGGCTTATTTCTCTCTTATTTCTATGCCTCTTGGGTTTTCTTCTTCGAGTTACTCCAAATTCAATGGGACGCATTTGTACCATACATGCCCCTTGCCATCCAGATTTCAATTGCGAAGGGGAAGTAATACGGATCCAACCCCAATAATGGGGGGTTCCACAATCCAGAATCAGAGGTGGTTCTCCCCCCTTTTGTTGGGCCTTTGTACACATCCCTTTCCGCATTAAATATCCCACATATGGGCATACATCTGGGTTGGAAAATCCTCGGGACTGACAAGTGATTTTAGCAATTTTATCAAATAGATCAGGGAGTTTGCAAGGGTGCGGTAAGATCCCATTCCAACAATTTGGAGAAAACACAATGGGGGTTGTCTCCTCCCCTTCCCTGGATCCGACATTATAAGATCGGATAATATGGGGTCTATCCTCTGGGTTGCTCCATAGTCCTAGGTTGCCCACATCAACTAGAGTGCATCTGCTCCCAACACCGAATGACCATATCACTAATAGCGTGATAGACCAAACGAGCTGTATACCTTCGTACATCCCGTTCGCACACATCCTGACTTCTCCGATCCAGTATTGCAATCCGAACTGTAGGGGTCAATTTAAGAGTGTAGTAGGGAGGACCTGACCCAGTGACTATGTAGGGTGCTAATACATCTTCTATAATCACTATATCACACTTAATGTTACAATAGCTATGCTGGACACAATCAATACAGTGGGCACAACAGCAGCATCCACATTTACAGGAACAGAACCAACACATATGGTTAGTATAAAGGATGGAAGTAAATAAGGATTAGTATGCTGGTCCACTTATTCTTCACCCGTGCGAAGAAAGTCAGCTTCCGGAGTGACTTTAGCAAGGGTTCTCCATTGCTGACCTTTGGAAGATTTGCCGGGGGACAGGCTGCGCTGGCTCTCCGTCCTCCCTCTCAGGTGCAGGATCTGCTTCCGGTACAGGATCGGCTTGGATTACCCGTAAATTGTCTGTATACAATTGTCCGTTAGCGAAGGGGACGCCAGCAAATGGCCACCAGTCAATTGCTCTTACAGTTCCGCCAATTGAGTGCTGGACCGTCGGACTGGCGTATTTCACTATACAAATAATGCACACAATAAAAGCAAGTATCACAATACCTATAGCAATACAACAAAGGATATAATTGGACGTTATTGACGAATCAATTTCAACTTCAACGGTTGGTCGCTGGGATGTGTGGTCCATTGTTTGTCAGCGGCTCTCTTTATGCGAGTCCAATGTATCCAGGTTTTAGACTCCGCGATCTTAACAGCAAGTGGAGATGTCATAATTACCTCATAAGGTCCCTTCCACCTCCCCTCTAATTGTTCCTTTTTCCAATGTTTTACCCATACTCGATCCCCTGGCTTAAAAGAGTGACACTTAGTTACCAACCTGGGAGGGGTCTGTTCCAACACATAATTCCTCAATTTTTCAACCTGTTTATTTAGTTCTTGCACCATTTCCATGGCCCAAACTCCTCCCTTATGCCCCAAATCAGGCCATCCAGCCAAATTACGTCGTAACAACGTTGGAGGCCGACCAAACATCAACTCATATGGTGAGAGTCTATGTTGTCGTCTGGGGGCACTTCGAATTGCATATAAGGCAAGAGGTAAAGCATCTGGCCACTTCAAGTGTGTTTCTGCACAGATCTTGGTAATCTTTTCTTTTAAAGTCCTATTCATCCTTTCCACGGGAGAACCAGACTGCGGGTGGAAAGAAGAATGGAAGCGCCAGTTTACCCCGATCGCTTGTGCAATGGCCTGATTAATGTGATGGACAAACTCTGGGCCATTGTCTGACGAAATAAAAGAGGGGTTGCCAAATCGAGGAATAATTTCCTTAAGTAAAACCTTTGCTACTTCCTGTGCCTTTTTCGTCCTAGTAGGAAATGCCTCTGGCCATCCTGTGTACAGATCCACAATAACTAACATAGCCCTATAAAACCCACTCCTTGGCATATCAGTAAAATCAATCATAACCGTGTCCATAGGATAGTAAGCAATAGGTATAGTTCCTGGTGGAAGGGAAGGACCTTGCCTAGGATTAACTCTAGCACACGTTTCACAGGAAGATGCCACTTTTACCGCCATTCCTGCCAATCCATCTATATAGTAATCCCTCATAAGAGCTGATTCCAAAGCTGTTTTCCCCATATGGGTGGTTTCATGAGTGGAACGAACCAGTTGCCATGCCACTGTAGAAGGCACATATATTCTTCCATCCGGAAGAACATACCAGCCCTTATCGATGACTGCCATCAAGTCGTTGACTGCCTTATCACATTCAGATAAAGAATAGGAGGGTTGGATGTCTACTGGTATAACCCCTAAATCCAAGGCGACATTAATATACATGTCTGGTAAAGGCTCATGACGCAATGCTGCAGCCCTTGCTTCAACATCTGCTGCCCTGTTCCCTAAAGCAATTCTATCACTTCCTCGTTGGTGACCTTTACAATGCATAACTGCCACCTTTTTAGGTTTTTGGACAGCATCTATCAACTTCTGGATTAAATGGCCATGCTGTATATATTTGCCAGCTGAGTCTCTAAATCCCCTTTCCTTGTATACCGCTCCATGAGCATGCAATGTTAAAAAGGCATATTTACTATCTGTCCACACATTCAAACGTTCACCCTCAGCCCGTTCCAATGCTCGAATGAGGGCCCATAATTCCGCCACTTGTGCACTCCTTCCTGCTCCCAACGGCCCGCTTTCAACTACCCCCTCATCATCTACAATGGCATAGCCTGCAACTCTCATCCCCTGGTGTATATAACTAGACCCATCGGTATACCAGTTATAATCCACTTGAGGCAAAGGTATGTCAGTTAAATCAGGTCGTGTGGAATACACGGTTTCCAACACTTGTACACAATCATGTTCCACCTCAGTTTCTGTGGGCAAGAGAGTGGCAGGATTTAACGAGGTAGATACCACTAGATGAACCTGGGGGTTTTCAATCATCATGGCCTGGTATTTGATGATCCGTTGGTTACTAATCCATAAATGGCCTTTCTGATCAAGAATTGCCTGAACAGAATGTGGGGTGTGGACCTTGATCGGACAGGAAAAAGTGAGTTTATTACAATCTTGCAGCAATTCCGCGATGGCTGCTAAAGCTTTCAAACAATGCGGCCACCCTTGTGCCACCGCGTCCAGTTGTTTTGACAGATATGCTACAGGTTGCTGCCACTGGCCAAGCTGCTGAGTCAACACTCCTAAGGCGACATTCCTGCGTGTATCCACATATAAATTGAAGGGCTTACTCAGATTTGGCAGGGCCAAGGCCGGAGCTCTTCATAGAGCTCCTTTGATGGCATCAAAGGCTTGGTCCTGTTCATGTGTCCAAATGAAAGGGTCTGTCTTACTTCCCTTGGTAGACGAATAAAGTGGAGCCGCCATTAGTGCGTAATTTGGAATCCAAATTCTACAAAAACCTGCCAAGCCTAGAAAGCCTCTCAATTGTCTCCGATCAGTTGGCCTCGCCAGATTAAGCAACGCTTGTTTTCTCTCTGGGCCTAATGCTCTCTGCCCTTGTGTTATGTCATAACCTAAATAACGGACCTTCTGTTGGACTAACTGAGCCTTACTTCTGGACGCTCGATATCCACAATCTAACAACAAACACAGCATTCGTCTTGTGTTTTCCCAACACCCATCTCGTGACTGTCCCGTGACCAGCACATCATCCACATATTGTAAGACCGAATCTCCTTGTTGAAAGGGAATAAAATATTGTAAATCTTTGGCCAATGCGGTTCCGAAGAGGGTTGGGGAATTTTTGAACCCCTGAGGTAACCTTGTCCAGGTATATTGGCTCCTTGTTCCGGTGTACGGATTTTCCCATTCAAAAGCGAACAACGGCTGGCTAACAGGATGAATGGGTATAGTAAAGAAGGCATCCTTTAAATCAATCACTGAAAACCATTCAGCATCAGGCGGGATGAGGCTGAGTAGAGTATATGGATTAGACACAGATGGGTGAATTGTGACTGTCCTTTCATTAACCACGCGCAAATCCTGCACTGGTCTGAAAGACCCATCTGGCTTTAGGATAGGCAAGATTGGGGTGTTCCATGGGGATTGAATAGGGACTAACACCCCAGCATCTAAGTATGTTAAAATACAGTCGTATATGGACAGGATGGCTTCCCTCCAATAGGGTCGCTGCTGTCCAATATGAACAGGAGCTGCCAGGGGCTTCAATTCTACAATAATAGGGGGGTGATGTGCTGCAAATCCCGGAGGGTTATCCTCCGCCCATAATCCTGGTACATCAAATTCCCTCCATATGTCCAGACAATCTTCCTCAGAAGTCCTAACCACCATCAACCTCCACATTTCATCTGGCCGGTGACTCACAGTGAGATACTGCTTTCCCTCATCAAAGGAAATAGTAGCTCCTAACTTACTCAACAAATCCCTTCCTAACAATGGGACAGGACATTCAGGTATATACAGGAACTCATGTTGAATTTCGGACCCCTTAAAAGTACAGGTGACTGGTTTTAAGACTTGACGTCCCACGACTTGTCCAGACACTCCTTGTACTTGAATTTGGTATGGACCAGGGGTAGTTATTGGGTTGTTTATCACTGATCGTCCAGCCCCTGTATCCACTAAAAAAGTAGTCTGCTGACCCCCAATATTTAGAGTAACCATTGGCTCGGGGGGAGTCTGCTCCAAGCCAGGTCCCCGTCAATCTGACCAACCGACTCCGGCTAGTCCGATACCCTCTATTCCTGCAGTTACCTGAGCATCAAACCCTCTTCCTCTTGGTTGCGACCCCCATCCACGACCTGGATGTCTGGGTGGCCCCCCTTGTCCTGTCATCATCCCTCGCCCAGTCATTCCTCGACCTGCCATGCTGCGGCCCAGCGGGCGTCGCCCGGGCGGACCCCTAAGCACTCCACGTCCCCTAGGAGCTAGCCTCTTTGGACACTCCCTCTGCCAATGTCCTTCAGATCCACAATGGGCACATTGATTCGGCCCCAAGCCTGCCCTTCCTCCCTGTAAGGCCAACGCCAACAACTCCGTCTTCTTATGCATACGGTCATCTTTATCCTTTTTCTCAACCTTATCCCTATTAACATACACTTTTCTAGCCACCTCCACCAATTCAGTGGTGTTCTTTCCTAATGCTCCCTCTAACCTTTGCAATTTCTTACGAATGTCCAATGCGCTTTGCGCAATAAATCTTTCATTCAGCATCCTTACATTCTCTGGGGCTCTTGGGTCCATTTGAGTGTACAACTCATAAGCCTCAATTAATCTCTGAAGGAATGCTTCTGGACTCTCATCTGCTCCTTGCATAACCAGCGAGGGTTTAGACAAATTCACAGGGGGCTTTCCTGCCTTCTTGAGAGCTGCCACTATCAGGGTTTGGTATGTTTGTATCCTTGCCAGGTCACCGGCTACTTTAGGATCCCATCCAGGATCCCGTTCCGGTGCTTCTTCCAAAAGTTTCTGAGCCCTATCTGCCTCTGTATGGTAACGTTCTCTAAAAACCTCTCGCATTCCTGCTTTACATTTCTCTCTTTCCTCTGCTGTCAGCAACGTAGTTAACAGCTGTTGTATATCTCGCCAATTGGGGTTATGACTATGCATAATGGTTTGAAACAAATCTGTCATTTCCGTGGGCTTCACGGACAGCGGACCAAAATGCTTCCGCCAATTCAATAAATCCGTAGTTGAAAAAGGGATATATTGAAAACAAGGGCGGTATTCAGGATCTCCTTGGGCGTCCACGCCCACCTGTTGTTCTGATACTCTTAACGGAAAGAGTCCTTCCTTTTCCTCTAACAATGTACTTTCCTCTTTCTCGGCTTTCGCCCTTTCCACTCCCAACCTTCTAGTTACTGGTCCTTCTCTCCTAATTCCTGTAGCCCCTGAACCACCATCCCTGGGCTCTTTTCTCCTCACTACCGCTCCTGTTGCCTGGGGATCCCCTGTTCCCCCAGCACTTCCTTTATCTCCACCATCCGCTGCAGCAACACCCATAGCCTGGGGCACAACAATACCTACAGGTGCTGAGGCATAGGGAGGAGGAGGTCTGAAGAGTTCCTCTTCATCCTGGGCAAAAATCCTTTTCTTCTCTGACTCTCTTGTCTCTGGAGTTGCTATTTTTATTGTACGTCTGGGAGCTGACCTTAACTTCCCCTTTTCCTTCGGTCTCACCACACACAGACGGACCATTTCAGCCTGACACTGTAATAATTCATCTGCCTGTCCTGCGACTGCATCTCCCCACTGATCTATATATGGGAACTGATTGGGATAGCGTTCTTCGTTTGCAGCAATTAAAGAAGTTAAATCATCTATAATTTGATTCTGAAATGTTCCTCCCATTGGCCATCCTACCCCCATATGCGGCCACTGGTTCTGACACAAGTAGATAAGCCTATCCTTGGTCAATTTCGGGTAAGGGACTCTATATTCAGTGTGGTTAAAATATGAATCAAACCCCTTAAGCATGCAGTCCAGCGGTCTGCTGGGCACGCTGCTACCCCCACCCATATCTAACACACTACCAGCGACCTGAGGCCCCAGAAGCCGGAACTCAATGGCCACCTGCAGGAAATGCGCTGGTTTAACCACCCACACAACCTATACGGACTTCATTAGGAACGCCGTCCCGAGTCCAGGGGGGTGATCAGGCCCCCTCTTCTATCTTCAAACGAGATAGGTACAATACAATTAATAGAATACTCGCCTGAGACGTCTTCTCCCCACGGATCCCGGCCAGGAAACACCACAGCTCTTTTCCTAAGCTTGCAGGGTTCTTGGACTCACGATGCGTGTCCCCCTTGGAGGAGTTGGGCTGCTGTTGTTGCTTCCCGGGGCAAAAGAAGACCCGAGGCGCCTGGAAGCCAAGGAGCAGCAGCCCCACACCCCAACGGGGCAAAGTGGCCCTCAGCAAAATATTGCCTTAGCTTCTGTGTCCCATCTGGGGTGCCAGAAAATGTTGTAGAATCAAGAGACCAGAAAGCCAAGCGATGCAATATAGGAAAAGTTTATTGAATGCGCAGGTTCAAACATGCCAAATCAGCATAAGAAGTTTGAACCCCGAAGGGTTCTTAAAGCCATACATTTATAGTGCAAATCACGTCATCATCTATAGAGGCAGAGTTTAAGCATATAAGGTAATGAGAGGAACCAAAAACTGTCTATGCCAGATGGCCAACAATTGCTATTCTTTCAATATACATAGTCAGCACCCTATAGATCATGAGTGGGTGACATAAGCGACATAAACAGGACACATCTTGCAAGATGGCAGGAAACTCCCTGTCTGGGTCGACTTGTTCCCAGAAGTGTAAAAATACATCTTGCTTTCTTCAGCAACTGTCAGCAATTGTTTTCTGCCTAATGGTGCAAAACCTCAGCTTTGATCAGAGCATTTGATATTAAACATTGCCTATAGAACTATGGTTCGCAATTGGGCCTTTTAGCCCACCTTAGGATGGTCTTCAAATTAACTCCTGCATCTCCTAAACTCCCCAGCTTGTAATGGGTCAACTCATTGCGGCCAACTCGCCCCAGGACAATTCAGCAAATCAGTTTAATTATTTAAATTAATTAAACATTATTTTAATTTTGGTCATTCACATGTCTTTCTGTCCCTCCCGTGACATCCTTTCTTTAATGATTCCCTTCCACCCTTTCTTCGACATTAGTGTAGCTCTTCTCCCGTGGCGAGTTGGCCTAAACCGGGGGAGTCGAACTCAACGACCCGCGGGCCAGATCCGGCCAATGACGTGGTTGGATCCGGCCTGCGGGGCCCTCCTGGAAAATGTAAGGTCCCCACATCACTTCGGCCCGGCCTACCCAAGGCAAAAAGGAAGATGCCAGGAGTTTGGGGAGTGGCGTTAAGCTGGCCGTGCCCACTCAGTCGGCCACGCCCCCCCCCAAGGTCAACCACAGCCCTGATGCGGCCCTCAATGAAATTGAGTTTAACATGATTGTCCTAGACAGACAGACAGACAGACAGACACTCTCTCTCACACACACACACAAACACACCAGCCAAAATCTCTTGTTTGTCACCAGGCCTACCAGGGTCGAAAGAAGCTAATTTCTCTCAGCAATTTTCTGCCAGCCGATTTTTTCTCTAGGTGTCTGGATGCAAAGTTGGCGTTGTGGGTTCTGGAAAAAACTGCAACACGGCAAACACTCAGGCAGTGCGAGAGGCCTTTCTCCAACTGGTGGGTTTCTCCCCCACCCCTTTTGCTATGAATGACCCTGCTTTATGCATGGATATTTGCTGGCTGTGTGTGTGTGTGTGTGTGTGTGTGTGTGTGTGTTTGCGGTGGTGTGCAGTTGGCTGCTTGCACCGGGAGGCGGCGAAATCCTGCCGGCGAAACCTTTGAATGCCAGCTGAGGTTGAAGGGCCTGGAAATTGAAAATTGCCCTACATAGCGGTGTTTATATACGGTGGCTTCGCGCAGATAGATGGATCTCGCCACAATAATAATGCCAGCAGGTTGTGCCTTGCGTCAAGCTGTTTGACTTGTGGAAGGAGGGAGGTGGTGGTAGGGGGGGGGGGGGAGAAAGATAGAGGCTTCCTCTCTCAGGAGAAGAAAAAAATATTTCCATAAGCCAAGCCAAGCGTTTTTCTAAATTGGATGGGGACTTTTTAACATCTCCATCGGTGATATTAACCTGACTGACCCTGCATTTAGATGCTCAGGCCAGGAGGCATCCGATTGGGTTGGCCTAGATCAGAGGTCTCCAAAGTTAGCAACTTTAAGACTGGTGGACTTCAACTCCCAGAATTCCCCAGCCAGCAGGTGGAATTCTGGGAGTTGAAGTCCACCAACCTTGAAGTTATCATAGTTGGATACGCCCGACCTGAGGCCTTATTGTTTGTTCTCTTCTTTCTTCACAAGTCTTTGTAAACCCTCTCTAAGCGGTTTACAGAGTCAGCCTCTTGTGCCCCCGACAATCTGGGTCCTCATTTGAGCCACCTCAGAAGGATGGAAGGCTGTGAGTCAATCTTGAGCCTGGTGAGATTCGAACTGCCAAATTGCAGGCAGCTGGCAGTTGGCAGTTGGCAGAAGTAGCCTGCAGCACTCTAACCACTGCGCCACAATGGCTCCACTGCACTACCAAGGCCCGCCCTCCCTCCCTCCCTCCCTCCCTCCCTCCCTCCCTCCCTCCCTCCCTCCTTCCTTCCTTCCTTCCTTCCTTCCTTCCTTCCTTCCTTCCTTCTTTGTATTAGAACATATATATTACTTCATAGGGCTTTCCAGCCCTCTCTAAGCAGTTTGCAGAGTCAGCATCTTGTCCCTGACAATCTGGCTCCTCACTTGACCCACCTCGGAAGGACGGAAGGCTGAGTCAACCTTGAGCCTGGTGAGATTCGAACTGCCAAATTGCAGGCAGCTGGCAGTCGGCAGAAGTAGCCTGCAGTACTGCACTCTAACCACTGCGCCACCATGGCTCCACTGCACTACCAGGGCCATTCCTTCCTTTCTTCCTTCCTTCCTTCCTTCCTTCCTTCCTTCCTTCCTTCCTTCCTTCCTTCCTTCCTTCCTTCCTTCCTTCCTTCCTTCCTTCCTTTCCTTGTATTAGAACATATATATTACTTCATAGGGCTTTCCAGCCCTCTCTAAGCAGTTTGCAGAGTCAGCATCTTGTGCCCCCGACAATCCGGGTCCTCACTTGACCCACCTTGGAAGGACGGAAGGCTGAGTCAACCTTGAGCCTGGTGAGATTCGAACTGCCAAATTGCAGGCAGTCGGCAGAAGTAGCCTGCAGTACCGCATTCTAACCACTGCACCACCATGGCTCCACAACGGAGCCCAAAATTTATGTTGCTGAGTGAGACATTAATCAATTAAATGTCTTCATTAACCAATATCTCACTCAGCAACATAAAGATTTTGGCCTCCATTGCGTTCCCAAAGTCGAGGACCATCCGTAGAGGCAGAATATCAATGACTTCTCCCTGTGTTGGTGTGTGTGTGTGTGCGTGCATTTGTCCGTGTGTCTGGGTGTGCATTTGAATCCCAATTGAGGTATTACATTGAAATGAAAGGCCCGGTTGTGGATTTGTGTTCCTGCATACAATCCCGAGGTGTCTCTTTATTTATTTATTTGTGGCATTAACGCGTTCGGTAAAGTTCCTTGCTGGAGATTTAGACATTGTAAGCTTTCTAGCGGTGCATACTAAATGCCAATCAAATGCGCTGGTGGAGAAAGTGGCTCTCTTAAGTTGATTCACGTGTGTGTGTGTGTGTGTGTGTGATCTCGGGCAGTGTTGACTTGTGTTCGTTTCATTAAACTCCCGCAAACCCCACAATTACACAATGCAAATAAGCGAAGTCTGCCGTCGGCACGGGCCTCCCTTTTCACCGAAGCTCCAGGGAACTGCGAGTGTGTTTGCTGGCTTTGGCTCACAACCGCCTTCCAGTCGGCAACGTCCTCCTGGCCTGGTCCCCCGCGTGGGCCGGTCCAGTTTCAGAAGCGAGAGAGGATGTCCGATTTTAGCGTCAAAAAGATTCATTGCGGGGAGCTGACCGAAGGGAAAAAAAGAAATGCTATGAATGAAATCTTGAATGAGGCTCATTTTCAAATCAGCCTTTCGGATCTCTTTGTTCTCTTTTGAGCCTGAGCTTGCCATGTCAATTAAGTATCGTAAGTATTAAGTATCTGGGGGTGCAGATAACTAGCCATCTGAATTGGTCATCCTGAGTGAAACGTGCTCACTAGGCACCATCCTAAATAGCAGAGACCTCACCCGGCCAACCAAAGGGCCTCTAGTCAAGGCTATGGTTTCCCTCGTTGCAATGGATGGCTATGGAAGTTGGACCATAAGGAAGGCTGAGTAAGGTTCCCCCATGAAGATGGATGGATGGATGGATGGATGGATGGATGGATGGATGGATGGATGGATGGATGGATGGATGGATAGACCGATGGATAGATGGATGGATGGATAGATGGATGGATACATGGATGGACGGATACATGGATGGACGGATGGATGGATGGATGGATGGATGGATGGATGGATGGATATATGGATGGCTGGACGGCTGGATAGATGGATGGAAGGATGGATGGATGGATGGATGGATGGATGGATGGATGGATGGACGGATGGATATATGGATGGATGGATACATGGACGGATGGATGGATACATGGACGGATGGATACATGGACGGATGGATACATGGACGGATGGATAGATGGAAGGATGGATGGATACGTGGATGGATGGATGGACGGATGGATATATGGATGGATGGATGGATGGATGGATGGATGGATGGATGGATGGATACATGGATGGATGGATGGATGGATGGATGGATACATGGATGGATGGATTGATGGATGGATATATGGATGGATGGATGGATGGATATATGGATGGATGGATGGATGGATATATGGATGGATGGATACATGGATGGATGGATGGACGAATGGATAGATGGATGGATGGATGGATACATGGATGGATGGATAGATAGATGGAGAGATCGATGGATGGACGGATGGATGGAAGGATGGATAGATTCATGGATGGATGAATAGATGGATGAATAGATGGATGCATGGATGGAAGAAAGGGAGGGGGACAGAGAGGAGAGAGAGAGAGAAGGAGGAAGGAAGAGAAGGAAGGCGAGGAGAGGAAGGAAGGAAAGAGGGGAAGAGAGGGGAGGGAGGAGGAAAGGAAAAAATCTAATAAGGGGCACTTTGAGGCTACAAGAAAGATAAATAGCCTTGGGCAAGTGCAAGAATATTTTTGTTCTGAGCTAGACATCGATCAAAAACCCATTCTCATAAAAATGCAAAATCCCCTTTGCTCTGACTTCCCTTCTGCATGATAATTGAGTACACCTTTCCTTTGTCCTGCCTAGCCTTTTCCAGAATTGCCCTGTCAGCCTCGAATGCTGCCCTTTGTGGCTGGAGCCTTCCTCTGAAAAATGACCCAACTTTTCCAGCAATGGCTGGCTTAGGCCGAAGCCAACAGATGCTTCTTTGTCTTCATCAACAATCCACAATACTGGCATTTCGGTTTGGGATTATCCCCGTTTTCTGCAACGAGAAACACTGTGTGTGTGTTTGTGTGTGTGTGTGTGTGTGTGTCCATTCAGCCTTTTCTCTTTCTGCACCATTGATTGGGTCGCCAGTGGGATTTGATGGGAATAATCTACAGGATCTGGGGACATTTTGCCATGCAATTTAGTCCGTGCCTGCATAATTTAAGCTTTCTGCTCGAGTAATTGAAGATGCTGCTTAATAAACTCGGTTTAAAAACTCCCCTTTGGTTTCCATTGCAGAAGCTCTACGGAGCATCGAAGCTTCCTTCCATGTGAAAGATTAGACCCGCTTTCTAAAGCCTTAGTAAGGCCACATCTGGAATGCGGCATCCAGTTTTGGTCACCACCACGTTAGGGGGGGAAAAAAAAGATTTTGAAAAAGTGCAGAGAAGAGCAACTAAAATGATTAAAGGCCCGGAGACAAAAACATATGAAGAATTTTGGGTATTTTTAATTTAATGAAAAGAAGGACTCACTCCTAACCAGTGAGGACAATTAACCAGTGAGGACAATTAACCAGTGGAACAGCTTGCCACCAGATGTTGTTGGTGCTTCATCACTGGAGGTTTTTAAAAAAGACTAGACAGCTAGCTGTCTTAAATGGGATAGAGTCTCCTGCTGGGGCAGGGGACTGGACTAAAAGACCTCTAAGGTCCCTTCTAGCTCCATTCTAATTGCATGACATAATTGTCTGAAATGGGATAAGTTTTCCTGCTTGAGCAGGGGGCTGGACTAGAAGACCTCCAAGGTCCCTTCCAGCTCTATTCGGATTGACTGAGGCCATTTGGCTTGTTATTTCCTTCCTTCCTTCCTTCCTTCCTTCCTTCCTTCCTTCCTTCCTTCCTTCCTTCCTTCCTTCCTTCCTTCCTTCCTTCCTTCCTTCCTTCCTCTTAAGCATTTCCTTAGGGATGGAGATTAATCCATCTGGAATAGAAGGAGGTGCCGGGGGTGGAGGGAATATTTGTAATGCGACTCTGGCTGGAAGGATTTTCTCCGGAAAACGCCTTGGCCGGGTACACAAGGCACGGGGCGTCGAAACCTTAATCTCTGTTGCGGTTTCCAGACCTTGTTTGAAGAGGTTTGTTTGATCGTCTTTCGCCGGCAGGAGTCTTTTCAGATGTTGACTTTGCGCTCAGTGTGAGAACATACACAAAGCCGGCGTATTTTACTATTTTACTATTTAATACATGTTCCCCCCCCCCCTTTCCTCCTTGTGCAAAAGTTGAGGGGCCTTAGACTGGCAGGTTATTTTTTTATTTATTTTTCAAAAGAGAATTTGGGTCCTTTTTGGTCCAGTTTTTTTCCCCAGATTACGTATGGGCAATCAAGTCGATTTAAATCACGTTTAAAAAAGATGTGGGGACTCTGGAAAGAGTTTCAAAAAAGAGATTGGACAGCCATTTGTCTGAAATGGTGTAGGGTTTCTTGCCTGAGCAGGAGGGTTGGGCTAGAAGACCTCCAAGGTCCCTTCCAACTCTGCTAGAAAGAATGCAGAGAAGAGCAACAAAGAGGATGGAGGCTAAAACCTATGAAGAACGGTTGCAGGAACTGGGGATGTCTAGTTTAATGAAAAGAAGGACTAGGGGAGACATGATAGCAGTCTTCCAATATCTCAGGGGTTGCCCCAAAGAAGAGGGAGTCAAACTATTCTCCGAGGCACCTGAGGGTAGAACAAGAAGCAATGGGTGGAAACTAATCAAGG
>NW_028261389.1:3971068-4003167 GCF_051295495.1 Thamnophis sirtalis
AGAAGGCGCGTTCCTGAAAGACATATCAAGAGGTTAATTTAATGTCTTTCAGGCGTGATAATTTGCATGGTCTAGCAGCCAGATATTTTCCAACCACTAGAACAGGGGTCTCCAAACTCGGCAACTTTAAGACTGGGAGGGTCCGCAACTTGGGGGTCCTCCGCAACTGACGTTGGAACATCATCTGTCGGCTGTGACCAGGGGGGCCTTTGCCCAGGTTCGCCTGGTGCACCTGTTGCGACCCTATTTGGACCGGGAGGCACTTCGGATAGTCACTCACGCCCTCGTCACCTCAAGGCTGGATTACTGTAATGCGCTCTACATGGGGCTGCCCCCGAAAAGTGTTCGGAGACTACAATTAGTCCAGAATGTAGCCGCGCGAGCGATACTGGGTGTACCTAGGTACACCCACATCACACCTATCCTCCGCGAGCTGCACTGGCTCCCTATTGGTCTCCGAGCACGATTCAAGGTGCTGGTTGTCACCTTTAAAGCCCTACATGGCTTAGGACCCGGATATCTTCGAGACCGTCTTCTGCCGCACACCTCCCTAAGACCGATAAGATCGCACAGGATGGGCCTTCTCCGGGTGCCATCAGCTGGACAATGCCGGCTGGCGACGACTCGGAGTAGGGCCTTCTCTATTGCCGCTCCGGCCCTATGGAATGAGCTACCCCCAGAGATCCGGACCCTACCCACTCTCATGGCCTTCCGCAAAGCTATTAAGACCTGGCTATTCTGGCAGGCCCCCGGCTGTTGACCTCTGGATTGAGGTCCAGCCCCGCTTAGATTGGGTGCATGTTGTGTTTTTTTAAACTTTGTCGTGTTTTATCTGGTTTTTTTTTTTTTTTTTAAATTTCTGTTGCTGTAAGCCGCCCGGAATCCTCCGGGATTGGGCGGCCTATAAATTTAATAAACAGTTAAACAGTTAAACTTGGGGACTTCAACTCCCAGAATTCTCCAGCCAACAGAGCCACCTGCCTAAGACCCCCCCAAGGCCGCCCTGATCCACTGAAATAACTCATGCTCCCAAAATTGCTTCCCCCGCCCCAACCTGCCGTAATTATCTTAAGAAGATCTAGCACAGTGGTTCCCAAACTTGGCAACTTTAAGACTTGTGGACTTCAACTCCCAGAATTCTCCAGCCAGCACAGCTGGCTGGAGAATTCTGGGAGTTGAAGTCCACAAGTCTTAAAGTTGCCAAGTTTGGGAACCACTGATCTAGCAAGCAGTCTCTTCTCCAGCCTCATGCGCCGCACTGCAGTTCCATCCGGGCCTCCGCGGGCCTCCCCTGACCCGTTGCAGGCCGAAATGGGTCTTCCAGGGGCCGGCTCCCGGAGGTTCGATTTTGACTTGCAACACGCCAGGTAGGCTTGCGGAGGGATGATCCACCTCTCAGAAGCTCCCTTTCGGCCAGCATCATGCAGGATGAATGTTGCAGAGCCTCTGCGGTTGTGCGTAAGGGCGAACGACTGCTGTGGTGCTGCAAGATCCGTCGTTTCGGGCCTTGTTGAGAAACAGTCGGGGTGCTTCTTGCGCGACTTCTAACATTCGTAAAGGGAACGCTCGTAACTCGGGGGGGGGGGATTACCTGTACAGCTTTCTTTTTTCTGACTAGTTACCAGGAATCTGAACAAACATCCTTCACACGGAACAAATCCTGAAGCGCGGAGACATGACAAACCCCTTCTTGGCTTAGAGGGCCTCCCTTTACGCGAAGATGAAATAAGCCAACGGTCAGTGAACAGTGAAATTGAAATTGAAACGCGACGATAGAGGAACTGATTAAATGCACGGTTAACCTGAAGAACTCATGGCCACTAGGCTAAACAAAGAAAAGCTTCGGCGAAACATTAAAGGCAAGCGCCACTTGCTCGAATCGTTGTTACGACAAGGTTTCAGGATTTTTTTTTTTAAAGAAAATAAATATTAATCTGCTTTTTATGTCTCCTTTTACATTATTAAACAGGTGCTAAAAATTGTCTGCTGAGTCGAAGGGAAAAAAGAGTATAATTCCAAAATACAAACCTGTGTGTCTGTCTGTCTGTCTGTCTGTCTGTCTGTGTGTGTGTGTGTGTGTGTGTGTGTTTATGTTTTTGGATTATACCTTCCCTTAGACAAATCCCGGGAGGGAAACTGGAAAAAAATGTAAACAATGGTTTCTCGCTTAAGGACGGTTTTTCCAACTGGCCTAAGGACGGGATTGTTAGCGGTTAGCAATTAGTCTTATATACCGCTTCATAGGGCTTTCAGCCCTCTCTAAGCGGTTTACAGAGAGTCAGCATATCGCCCCCACAGTCTGGGTCCTCATTTCACCCACCTCGGAAGGATGGAAGGCTGAGTCAACCTTGAGCCGGTGAGATTTGAACCGCCGAACTGCAGATAGCAGTCAGCTGAAGGGGTTGCAGTACTGCGCTCTAACCACTGTGCCACCTCGGCTCTTTGTCCCAGGCTTTCTATTGTATTCAAGAACTGTGTAGAGCAGGAGTCTCCTAGACTTCAACCGTAAGAAGCATCACGCGATGATCACTTAATGACCGGCATGATTTCTGACCGCCATTCCGGGCTCAATTGTGGTCACAAGTCGAGGACTGCCTGTAGAGGATGTCCTTGTAGGTACATGAACCCAAGGCCCTGATCAAGCCTTCTTTCTAATTCTTTCCCAATTCTTTTTCATATCCGTGTCTTCATTGTTTGATCTTGGTATGGAGAGACGAAGGCTGTGCTCACACTGTTGTCCTTGTGTGTTTGTGTGTGTGGGGGGGGGGTTCTGTGTGTGTGTGTGAGAGAGGGGGGGAAGAGGGACAAAAATAGAGAGGGAGAGGGAGGGAGGAAGAGAGAGGGAAGGAGGGAGAAAGAAGGAGAGAGAAGAGGAAAGGAGGGAGGGAGAGAAAGAGAGAGGGGGAGAGGGAAGGGTAGGAAGAGAAGGAGGGAGAGAAAGAGGGAGGGAGAGAAGGAGGGAGAGAGAGAGGAAGGGAGTGAAGGAGGGAGGGAGAGAAAGAGAGATGGAGGGAGGAAGAGAGAGGGAAGGAGGGAGAAAGAAGGAGACAGAAGAGGAAAGGAGGGAGGGAGAGAAAGAGAGGGGGAGAGGGAAGGGTAGGAAGAGAAGGAGGGAGAGAAAGAGGGAGGGAGAGAGAGAGGGAGGGAGTGAAGGAGGGAGGGAGAGAAGGAGAGAGGGAGGGAGGAAGAGAGAGGGAAGGAGGGAGAAAGGAGAGAGAAGAGGAAAGGAGGGAGGGAGAGAAAGAGAGAGGGGGAGAGGGAAGGGTAGGAAGAGGAGGGAGAGAAAGAGGGAGGGAGAGAAGGAGGGAGAGAGAGAGGGAGGGAGTGAAGGAGGGAGGAGAGAAAGAGAGGAGGAAGGGAGGGAAAGAGAGAGAGAAGGAGGAAGGGAGGGAGAGAGAGAGAGAGACTGCAAGATGGCATCACAATTTCACTCCTTTCGTATGAGCACCTGTCATCTTGAAGATTTTCACACAAACACACACACACACCAATCCACTTTGAATTTGCAAGCAGGCAGGTACTTGGGCGAACGCACAATTCCTCAAAGCAGCTGTGCCGTTTCCCCCACCCACCCCCCGCCCTTCCCTACAACACACCATACAGCTGCAACGATATAATTTACTCCCTTAATATTTGTGTTTTAGCGATCACTCTTCTCCGGAGATAAAAGCCATTAAGATCCTCTAAATTGCTCCTGAAACAGTCGGTGACTTCGTTTTTTCCTTCTTCCACTCTCTCTTAAGCTGTGCCCATTTTTCTTTCCAGCTCGGTGCCGAAGTATCACGCGAAACTAATATTTGAATTTTCTGAACGTACTTGTAAAAAATGGAAAGGCATGCAGAAGGCAAAGGAAAAGGCTGCGATTTGCTGCTCAACTAACAAAGCAATTGCTCCTTGTTTGAAAACCGTATCGTCGGCCTCCTATTTCGGTATCAAAATTTGCAAAAAAAAAAGGTAGTCTAGTTAATGGAGGTTTACCAAATAACTGACATCGTGGCATACGGTATATCTAAAATATTGAAAAAAAGTATTTCCTGCTTTCGAGCTGTCCCTAAAAATGCAAAATTCCACAATACCTGATGATACATTGATGATCAATGAGAAAACACGACTAAATCTGATTTTTTTTCACTATATTTCAAGCATTCATAGCTATACATTCATATGTATATATGTGTAAAGGTAAATGTAAAGGTTCCCCTCACACATATGTGCTAGTCGCTCCTGAGCAGTGCTTATTTCCATTTCAAAGCCGAAGAGCCAGCGCTGTCCGAAGACGTCTCCGTAGTCATGTGGCCGGCATGACTCAACGCCAAAGGCGAACAGAACGCTGTTCCCTTCCCACCAAAGGTGGTTCCTATTTTTCTACTTTCATATTTACATGCTTTCGAACTGCTACTTTGGCAGAAGCTGGGACAAGTCACGGGAGCTCACTCCATTACACGGCGCTAGGGATTCGAACCACCGAACTGCCGACCTTTCTGATCGATAAGCTCAGCGTCTTAGCCACTGAGCCATCACATCCCTCGTGTGTGTGTGTATGTGTATGTATGTATGTGTGTGTGTGTGTGTGTGTGTGTGTGTGTGTGTATATATATATATATTATATATATATATATATATATATATATATATATATATATATATATATATATATATATATATATATATATATATATATATATATATATATATATATTTAAAGTCACAACCCCTTGTATGCCCAAATATGGGAGGAAGTTTAAATAAATAAATAAGTCCCTTTATTTATTTATCAGCATAAATACAACATATATATACATATACATACATACATACACACATACATACATATATATATATCAGCACAAATAAAACACAAATATAACAAAAGGCAACAGTAAAAAAAATATATATTGGATTTCTGCCGTGATGGATTCTTGTGACGAGCCGATTGACAGAGAATGGAAGCAGTTAGCTTCCTCCCATAATTGGGGCATACCAGGGGTTGTGACTTTATATATATATGTATATATATATATATACACATACATACACATACACACATACACACACATACACACACAGACACACAGACACATTCATATTCCTTAACATACAATCAGAATTGAGTCAAACTGTCTACTGCTAACAATCCCATAATCCCTTGCAGCGTAGAGTCTGGGCAACTGAATGGCTAGCAGAGTGTTTTACTGGCCAGATGCCCTTCCTGTTGCCAATGAGGAGTTTTGTTCAGCAGATGTATCCTCATTGTGCCCAGAGAGAGAGAGAAATAACTGCCTCTACCCAGGATCGAACTCACGGCCTCCTGATTGTGAGGCCAGAGCCCCACCTCTAGGCCACCGCACCCCTCCTAACGACCGCTGCAATAAGGGTCATAAAGTGGGTCGGTTGTGTGGGTGACTTGATTGACATCTCTGTCTTGTCATTATCATCATGATGGGCAGATTCCATCACAGTCGTAAATCGAGGCCGTATATGTATGAGAAATCTGTGTTTATTTTATTTCATTTTTTCAAATTCTCCATCACCTAAAGAGCTAAAGACAACTCGGCGATAGCAAGCCAGTTACAATCCCATCTATTTTTAATAAATATCTGTCACGCTGACGGGATCATCTCTCCTCATCTGTCATTATGCCACCGCAATGGATGAGACCAATTGTCTCCCGGGTCTCATTTTACATTATATTTTTACAGGGATGTCAGGGCACGGAAGGCATTTATTCGCAAAAAATACGTTGCGTGCTGCGTCCAAGTCCGGTAAAGCCAAGGAAGAAAGAGAAAGCAGTGGATTGAAAAAGAAATAAAAAATAAAAAATAAAATCAGCATTTATCAATTGAAAAGTGTTTCTGGTCCCCCCCCCCCTCCCTCCGCTCTCTTTGTTTTTATTTCAGAGCCAGCTAATGGGGAGTTTTAAAGTTTGAAAGCAAGCTGTGCCCAGAAGGATAGAAAGCACGACGAAAAATGGTGTGGAATTTTTTTAATGCTGCCCAGGAAGTGGTGCGCAGAGTACAATTTGTGGGAAGAGTAATTTGGACGAGTATTTTATATCCTTCTCGGTTTGGAGGCCCTGGAAGGCTCAGCCAAGGAGCAGCTGTGGTGTTTTGAATAGAATAGAATAGAATAGAATAAGGAATAGAATAAAACAGAATATAGAATAGAATAGAACAGAATAAGGAATAGAAAAGAATAGAATAAAAAAGAAAAGAATAGAATAAGGAATAGAATAAGGAATAGAATAAAACAATATAGAATAGAATAGAACAGAATAAGGAATAGAAAAGAAAAGAACAGAATAGAAAAGAATAGAATAAGGAATAGAATAAAACAGAATATAGAATAGAATAGAACAGAATAAGGAATAGAAAAGAATAGAATAAAAAAGAAAAGAATAGAATAAGGAATAGAATAAGGAATAGAATAAAACAGAATATAGAATAGAATAAAACAATATAGAATAGAATAGAACAGAATAAGGAATAGAAAAGAAAAGAATAGAAAAGAATAGAATAAGGAATAGAATAAGGAATAGAATAAGGAATAGAATAAAACAGAATATAGAATAGAATAGAACAGAATAAGGAATAGAAAAGAATAGAATAAAAAAGAAAAGAATAGAATAAGGAATAGAATAAGGAATAGAATAAGGAATAGAATAAAACAGAATATAGAATAGAATACAACAGAATAAGGAATAGAAAAGAAAAGAATAGAAAAGAATAGAAATAGAATAAGAAATAGAATAGAATAAGAAATAGAATAGAATAGGAATAGAACAGACAGACTGATAGATACCGTGTTTCCCCGAAAATAAGACAGGGTCTTATTTTCTTTTGAACCCCCCAAATAAGCACTTGGCCTTATTTTCAGGGGAGGTCTTATTATTTTTGAGGTGCAGGAGGCGACTAGCCAGGTCACCTCATGGCTGCTGCTGGGCTGCAATATTTTCCGGGAGGGCTTACTTTCCGGGGAGGTCTTATTTTTGGGGAAACGGGGTAGATAGATATAGATAATCCTCAACTTATATTATAACACACAGATACATACGTCCTTAAGTTGTGTGTGTGTGTGTGTTTGTATGTGCGTCTGTGTGTTTGTATGTGCGTCTGTGTGTGTGTGTGTGTGTGTGTGTGTGTGTGTGTGTGTGTGTATGGCTATGGATGCTTGAAATACGGTGAAATAAATCAGATTACAACTAGTTTCTTCTCACTGATCATCAGTGCTGAAGGAGGTACGATGGAAGCTCACAATCCCTTAACAACTGTCTTGCTTGGCAACACAAATTTTGGGCTCCACTGTGGTCGTAAGTTGAGGACTGCCCCTATTCCAGAGCCCTTGCTGATTCGTGGCATTATTCTGCCAATTCTGCTGAGCAGGCAGTTTTCTGCAACATTCCCGCAGCGGCTCCCCCAGGGGGCTTCCCCACACCTGCCTTGCCCATCAATGTGAATTCCGCGGAGCCTGTCAAGAGCATCTCGGTGCCTCTGTCCATTGGAACCGATAACCCGTTCCTCCCTTTTCCACGTTCCCGCCTGCTGTGATCATCTCACAGCTGCCAAAATGATGCTAGCTAGAAACTCCCGCTGGGATTAGTCAAACCACGAACCAAATGAACCTTGGCAACAGCCAGGCATCCATGTGGCTAACCGTCGGCAGCAAGGAGGACTCCAGTGCTGTCGACAGACGGGAACAAGGGATGGACTGTTAATTACTCTTTATATCAGGGTTCCAGATAGCATCCAAAATTAAATTAAATACAGCTGGTCCAGAATGCAGCCGCGCGAGCGATATTGGGTGTACCGAGGTACACCTGTCCTCCGCGAGCTGCACTGGTTACCAATTGGTCTCTGGACGCAATTCACGGTGTTGGTTATTACCTTTAAAGCCCTACATGGCTTAGGACCAGCGTACCTGCGAGACCGCCTACTGCCACATACCTCCCAACGGCCGATAAGATCCCACAGATTGGGCCTCCTTCGGATGCCGTCAGCCGGACAGTGTCGGCTGGCGGGCCCCCGGAGGAGAGCCTTCTCTGTGGCTGCTCCAACCCTTTGGAATCAGCTACCCCCAGAGGTCCGGACCTTACCCACTCTCATGGCCTTCAGGAAAGCTATTAAAACCTGGCTGTTCCGGCAGGCCTGGGGCTGTTGACCTTATTGCTAAGGTCCAGCCCCGATTAGAAATGTATGCGTGTTGTGAATTTTAAACTATTCTTTTTATTTTTCTTTTCTTTTTTCTCCCTTCTTTTGTAAGCCGCCCGGAGTCCTTCGGGATTGGGCGGCCTATAAATTAAATAAATAAATGAATGAATGAATGAATGAATGAATGAATGAATGAATGAATGAATGAATGAATGAATGAATGAATGAATGAATAAATAAATAAATAAATAAATCAGAGTCCGAGACAAAGGATTCTTCAAAGTCCCAATTGATGAAGAGAGCGATGTTGGCACATCTGGGAAAACCTGAATCTGAAGGCTTCCCGGTTTTCCCCACCTAGTTGAAAGTTCAAAATCTTGCCCCACCCCACACACACACACAAGTCCACCCCATGGCCCAATCTCCCACTGCCATGCTGGCAGCTTCGACCCATCCAGTTCCGGTCAGGTGCAGAGGTGCAAAGACAAAGGATGACCTTGGCTTTCTAGAAAGAATGTTGTTATGACTACATAGTATCTAACTCTCTACAATTCCCCCTCCCATTTTCCCACCATAGAAAATGCATAGGAGAATAATAGAAAGGGTGGGAGGCCAAAGATCCAAAAGGAAAGATGGCTGCAGGCCTGACACTTTACTTGTTTCATGCCTAGGACGGTCGCTGTCAGGGACCCGTCTTTGTTTTACTGACGGGGGAAGTTTGCCCTGTGCAAAATCAGCAAGTCCTTCCAGCTTCAACCAAAGGAGGAAGAAAAGTGGCAAGAACTGTCCCCTAATTACGCGAGCCGAATTTGAGCTGGACAGCAAGTAATTACAGGGAGTCCTCAACATACAATGGTTCGCTTAATGACTGTTCGAAGTTACAATGGCACTGAAAAAAAGAGGGTCTCTGATGGCCATTTTTCATGCTTACGACCATTGCAGCACCCCCAGGGCCACATCATCCAAATTCGGCTGACTCATATTTATGAGGGTTGCAGTGTGCCAGCATTATGTGATTCCCTTTTGTGGCAAGAGAAGTCGATGGGAAAAGCACGGTTCTTTTAACAACCGGGCTACTGAATTAACAACCGCAGTGATGCACTTAACAACTGTGGCGTGGAAAGTCGTAAAAACTGGGACAAAATTCACTGAACAAATATTTTACTTAGCAACAGAAAAATTGGGGCTCAATTATGGTGGGAGGGAGGAGAAGGAAGGAAGGAAGGAAGGAAGGAGAGAGGGAGGGAGGAAGGAAGGAAAGGAAGGAGGCAGGCAGAGGGAAAGGAAGAGGGAGAGAGGGGAAGGAAGGAAGAAAGAAAGAAGGAGGAGGAAGGGAGGGAGAGAGAGAGAGAGAAAGGAAGAAAGAAAGAAAAGACAGAAGAAAATAAAGGAAGGGAAGGAGGAGGGGAAGAAGGAAGGAAGGAAAAAGGGAAGGGGAGGAAAATAAAGGGAGGGAAGGAAGGAAGGAAGGAAAGAAGGAAGGAGGGAGGGAGGAAGGAACAAAAGGAAGGAGGGAGGGGGAGAGGGAAAGAAAGAAAGAGGGAGAGAGGGAAAGGAAGGGAGGAAGGAGGGGGAGCAGAAGAAAGAAAGAAAGAAAGGAGGAAGGGAGGGAGAGAGAAAGAAAGAAAGAAAGAAAGAAAGAAAGAAAAGACAGGGAAGAAAATAAAGGAAGGAAAGGAGAGTGGAAGAAGGAAGGAAGGAAAAGGGGAGGGGAGGAAAATAAAGGGAGGGAGGGAGGGAGGGAGGGAGGGAGGGAAGGAAGGAAGGAAGGAAGGAAGGAAGGAAGGAAGGAAGGAAGGAAGGAAGGAAGGAAGGAAGGATCCATGTGTTTCCTAGTTTCTCAACCCAGCCGCTGTCTCGTGTCTTTTAAAACAAGCTACATCAGTGTGCAATGCCTGCTTTGTAGGGAAAGTGCTAGAGATTAATTAATCTCTTGTAAAACAAAGGAGAACCCCTTTTAAGGTTGCAGAAGAGAAATAACCTTGAAACCTCTCATCTCAGTATAAAAAAATGGAAAGAAGAAAGGGGAACCGGCAAGTAAGAAAGTCGGGGTGACCTTTTCCCAAAGGGGCTCCCCGTCTCCTTTTTCAACAAATCGGCTTGTCGCTGATACAAATTCCAGAGTTCACGTAAGAAGCATCCCGGAGATTCCCTGGATGAAAGGCCTGCCTGAAGGATTATTAACATCCTAGACCAACCGCAGGGTACCGTTTTTATGTCCCTGTGCCCCGAATTTCTTCTGTGATGGTGTGGCCAAGCCACCTTATTACAGAAAAAGACAGGAGAGTTACAACTCAAAGAAGGACGGAGAGAAGGTATTTAAGGAAGCATGGAGTTGTGTAGGGTCTTCAGTGCTTTCGAAGCTGGGATGGTTTCTTGCAGACCTTTCATAGCCCACCTAGGTAACATCACCAGTGCTAGAAGGGAGTGGGGCTGGAGGAGGAGGAGGAGGAGGAGGAGGAGGAGGAGGAGGAGGAGGAGGAGGAGGAGGAGGAGGAGGAGGAGGAGGAGGAGGACGACGACGACAGAAGATTCCTTGGTGCTCTCTGAGCTGGATGGTTTTCTTGCAGATGTTTCATGACTCAACTAGGTTACATCATCAGTGATAGAAGGGAGTGGGGTTGGCGGAGGAGTCGTCCTTGGTGCTCTATGATGAGTCATTTGCTAGCCACGCCCACATCCAAGTGGCAGTTGGAACAGAATCCTTTTCAGGTGGGGAGGGGGAGTAGAACGTCTAACTCTTTAGCATCAGAGCATATTAATAATAATAATAATATAGTATAAGAAATACTAATGATCTGATGGTCATTTCGAAAAATCCTTTCTTAATGATCGCATAGAATAGCAGTTAGCAGTTAGACTTATATACCGCTTCATAGGGCTTTCAGCCCTCTCTAAGCGGTTTACAGAGTCAGCATATTGCCCCCAACAACAATCTGGGTCCTCATTTCACCCACCTCGGAAGGATGGAAGGCTGAGTCAACCTTGAGCCGGTGAGATTTGAACCACTGAACTGCAGATAACAGTCAGCTGAAGTGGCCTGCAGTACTGCACCCTAACCACTGCGCCACCTCGGCTCAATAGAATATCTTCCTCATAGAAGCCAAGAGGAATATACGTGCCAAATTTCAAGTTTGTAGGCTTTACGGTTCTGGAGGCTTCGTGATGATACATGAATGGTATTTCGCTTTTATATACTGTATATATAGATATATGTTTAAATATGGGGACGCGCATCCCCCCCCCACCCAACCTGCAAAACTTTGAAAAATAGTTCTTCCTTGTGAAATTCTATTCACCGAGACCACGGATCGGAAGATGATAAAGTAAGATTTTAGCATTTCTCCCAGGCTCCGAGAAGCCATCGTGACAGAAATTCGAGAAAAATGATATTGCTTATCCTGCAGATGGAGGCCCTGGAATTTTCATTTCAGCCCCCCCTCTCCCCCCCAAAATGGCTTTTCGAATACGCGATTCCATTTAAAATAGATGCTGTTCCGCGCTTCCCACACTCCGGCGACGGAAAACGTAAAAACATCTATTATTTTCTGAGGTTTTTTTTTTTTAAAAAAAAGAACAGGAATCCATCAGCGGCGCAAAACCTTCCAGAGGCCTTCGGAGGAGATGTAAGAGAGCAGCAAATTAAAGTGGATCCTATTACTTTCAGGCCCTGGACCACAAAGGGCAGGAGTTGAAAACCGGTGTGACTTTGATCTCCCCGTTGTAGCAGGAAAGCAAAATGACATGTTGAAATGAAAATAATTTATAATGGATGAAAAGCCAGGCCACACTTGGGCTGAAAGAGAGAGGAGCTGGATTTTGCCAAGAGGGTGCCAGGGAGGGAGGGGGGCAACCCAGGGAGCCGTCCACACCTGTGGCCATTTGAGAAAGCAGCACAGGATGGAGACGGTGGGTCCTCGACTTACGACCGTAATTGGGATGAGCGTGCATGGGAGGCGGTGACCCTCTGAGAGCTGCATGCGATGAAATTTCATTAGACTGGATGAGACGAGAAAATGGAAAAGATAAAAAAGGAGAATAGAAAACAGAACAGAATAGAAACTGAAACCACCGTCTGCTTTGAACTCTGAATGAAACTGTTCTCTCCTGCTTGCAACTTCTACCACATTGGAAAAAAAAATCTACTATTGGCATCGTACATTTATTCATCTGTTATTATGCATATAAAGAAGTTAATAAATCCGGCTGAATCAAGTTATCGGTAAATTGTAAATTAAAATTGTGAATTTAATATAATTTATATGCCGCCCAATCCCGAAGGACTCCGGGCGGCTTACAAAATACAGGACTGAAAAGATAAAAAGTTAAAAATAAGGAAAGACAAAAAAACAGATTAAAAAGCAACACATCATACACCCAATCTAGGTGGGGCTGGACCTCATTCGTGAGGTCAACAGCCCCAGGCCTGCCGGAATAGCCAGGTTTTTGTGGCCTTTCGGAAGGCCGAGAGAGTGGGAAGGGTCCGGATCTCTGGGGGTAGATCGTTCCACAGAGCCGGAGCAGCTACAGAGAAGGCCCTCCCCCGAGGAGTTGCCAGCCGGCATTGTCCGGTTGACGGCACCTGGAGAAGGCCCAGCCTGTGAGATCTTATCGGCCGTTGGGAGGTATGTGGCTGGCAGAGGTGGGTTCCTACCAGTTCGCACCTATTCGGTAGAACCGGTTTGTCAAATCTACTGAACCAGTTAGAAGAGGTTCCACCAGTGGACCCGGAAAGCAGGCCACACCTACAGAAGAGGTTCCAAAACTTTTTGAAACCCACCACTGACACACACACACACACACACAGACAGACTCACACAGAGAGAGAAAGAGAAAGAAAAAGAAAGGAAGAAAGAAAAAAAGAAAAAAAGAAAAAAAGAAAGAAAAAGTGAGAGGGAGATGAAAGAAAAAAGGAAAAAGGGACAGAGAGACAAAAGGAAGGAAAGAGAGAGAGAGACAGAGAGAGACAGAGACAGAGAGAGAGAGAGAGAGAGAGAGAGAGAGAACACATGGCCGGCAAGCCACTCCCACCAGGTCACATGGCCGGCAAGCCACTCCCACAAAGGAGGCCACACCCACAGAGTAGGTTCCAAAAAAATTTGAAACCCACCACTGGTGGCTGGAGGCGGTCTTGCGTGCTTTCCAAATTTGATTTTTCTGCAACAAACCTGGACAAATCCGGACCACACCGGCGAATATCGATCAGTCCTTCCATGATGGTGATGAAAAGCCAAATTATAAGCATCCATCCAAGACTGAAAAGCAGCGATGGATGGGGCCTCGTCCTTTCATCGTAAGATCATTAATAAGCGAACAGAGATTAAATCGAAACCGAACAGTGGGGCTTAAACCCACATCATGTACATAAGCAACTACATTATTTTTCTACTGACAGCGTAATGAAGTAATGACACACTCTGAGATGGCCAAGGAACATGGGGGGGGGTAGGGGGGGAGAGAAAGATGATGGATTAGGCTCATCTTAAAATCATTAGGAACCTACATAATATTCTACAAGATCCTTAACCTCTGATTTATCAATATGTGGCCAGCTAACTCTTTGTTCCCAAGTTCTTGCAAATAATCTATAAGGCTTTAACAATAGCCTTTAACTTTACTCGATGCAAAAATTTATGAACAATCCAAAGCCCACTTTTTTGCTACTGATAGTAATTTGGGGGGTGGGGGGGTGTTAAATTTTGCTTGCAGATTAAATCGAGGGGGGTCCAGAGTTATTTCATGAGAAGAGTCCTCCACTCCTCTGCTCACAACCGTGGCACGACATAACCACGAACGTCAAAAGCGCGCCGACAACACCGCGGCGCTAAAACCGCGATGTCAAAAGCGTGCCGACAACAGCGCGCCGACAGAAGTGCGATTTAACTTAAGGTAAGGTTTAGGGTTAGGTTTACGGTAGGTTTAGGGTAGGTTTAGCGTTAGGTTTAGGGTTAGGTTTAGGGTTATTTTTAGGGTTATGTTACAGCGCGCTTCTGTCGGAGCGCTGTTGTCGGCGCGCTGTTGTCGCGCGGTTTTGACGGTGCGGTTTTGTCACAGCGCTTTAGTCACACGCACTTTAGTCTACCGCGGTTTTGTGGTGGAACCGCTCACAACAGAATCCCTACAGTCTGACCTAAGCGTAGTACACAAAATTGTCTGCTACAACGTCCTACGGTCAACGGCTGCTTCGGTTTCAACCACAACAACACAGGAGCACACAATAGATACAAACTCAAGGGAAACCCGCTCCAAACTCGATTGCAGAAAATACGACTTCAGCAACAGAGAGGTCAACGCCTGGAATGCTCTACTTGACTCCGTTGTTACATCCTCAAACCCTCCACAGCTTCAACCTCAAACTGTCCCCCGTGGACCTCAGCCCATTCCTAAGAGGTCCTTTAAGGGGCCGTGTATAAGCGCACCAGCATGCCTTCCTTCTCTGTCCTACTGTCCCCTTTTATTTACACTTATTTCTTTCGTTCATGTCCATGCTTATATTTATCCCCGCTATCTCGTACATGTTTGACAAACTAAAGAAACAAACAAGCTAACCTTAAACGGCCAAAGTGAGGCCAATTTTTTTTGGCTTTATTGTTTTAGCGAGAAATGATAAATCACTTTCGGTACAATCCACTGGTGCGTTCAATTTGGGAATTTAAGATGTTACTAAAACATCTGGATCAAAGGTATTTTAATGTACTGATGTTATGGTGTTTTAATTAGTTTGGTTTTGGTTTTTGGATTTTGATTGTTTTAGGTTTTAAGGTTTTAAGGGTTTTAAGGTTTTTGGTTTTTAGAATTTAATTTTTAGAGTTTAGTTTTTAGAGTTTAGAGTTTAGTTTTTAGAGTTTAGAGTTTAGTTTTTAGAGGTTAGAGTGAGTTTAGAGTTTAGAGTTTAGTTTAGTTTACTTGTTGGTGGTTCCCAATCAAGGCTGATTCCTGGCAAACACCAAATGGACCAAATGCAGTTTTCTTAGCAAGATTTTTGTAAGTGATTCTTCCTATGGCTGAAAATAATAATAATCACTTAGCCTGGCCCCTTATCCACTCCACCAAAAGGATCTCTTACTGTGGGGTTAAAGCACCAAACCAGCCACTGGGAGAGGGTGAGTTCTAGTCCTGCCTTAGGCATAAAAGCTACCTGAGTGATTTTGAACCAATAGCAATAGCAATAGCAGTTAGACTTATATACCGCTTCATAGGGCTTTCAGCCCTCTCTAAGTGGTTTACAGAGTCAGCATATCGCCCCCAACAATCTGGGTCCTCATTTTACTCACCTCGGAAGGATGGAAGGCTGAGTCAACCCTGAGCCGGTGAGATTTGAACAGCCGAACTGCAGAACTGCAGTCAGCTGAAGTAGCCTGCAGTGCTGCATTTAACCCCACTGCGCCACCTCGGCAAATGACAGTTATTCTCTACAATCAATTAATCAGTGGAACCTCACTGGAGGTTTTCAAGAAGAGATTGAACAACCATTCGCCTGAAACCCGGTGGCTCAGTGGCTAAGACGCTGAGCTTGTCAATCAGAAAGGCTGGCAGTTCGAATCCCGAGCACCGCGTAACAGAGTGAGCTCCCATGACTTGTCTCAGCTTCTGCCAACCTAGCAGTTCAAAAGCAGGTAAAAAATGCAAGTAGAAAAATAGGGACCACCTTTGGTGGGAAGGGAACAGTGTTCCGTGCGCCTTCAGCATTGAGTCATGCCGGCCACATGACCACCGAGACGTCTTCGGACAGCGCTGGCTCTTCGGCTTTGAAACGGAGATGAGCACCGCCCCCTAGAGTCGGGAACGACTGGCACATATGTGCGAGGGGAACCTTTGCCTTTTGTATTTTTTTTAAAAAAATCTGTCCTGTCAATCTTTTGTCTCTCTCTCTCTCCCCTCCAAAGCCAAACGCACAAAAGGCCATGAGTCCTGGGACCCACTTGCCTTTCCTTACCCAAGTTTTGAAGAACGCTCTTCGCACTCAAATGCTGCCACAAGTGTGGTTGTGTGACACAGATAGTTAAACAAACGACCAGGGGGGGGGGAAACTAACCCGCTCAGCTCTTGACACACTCTTAGCTCTGGCGGTTGCACTTACAGGTGCTTCTAAATAAAATATGACACCGGGGGCTCATTCGGAGGATAATCGCAACCGGGGTTTGCAAAATAAAATTTTAAAAAAATGAGAGCCACGGGTTTCTTGAAAGCTGCAAAAACGACACACTCCTTCCACGCTTTTATCGGCTCTCGCCGAGAAGCAAATTTAGAATACCGTCAAAACCAAGCGGCAACGTTCTACATGAACTGGCCCATTTTTATCACCGCCAGAAAAAAAATGAGCGGTGAAGTTTTCACCTGAGCCGTTTTGTTGGATTGTCGTAAACGGTTCCCTGTGTGGGTAATCACGCAGCCCTTCACCAGCGCAGAACCGAGATCATCAACTACCAGGCGTGGAGCTCATGTCTTGCTTAAGTAATGAAGTCCACTGTTGAATGACACCCACGGTTGAAACAAGTGAGAATGATAGAATCACAGCGTTGGAAGGGACCTTGGAGGTTTTTAAGGAGAGGCTGGACAGTCTGAAATGGTAGAGACTAGAAGACCTCCAAGGTCCCTTTCAACTGTGTTATTCTGTTCTGTTATTCTTCCTGGGATTATGTACAGGATATCAATCGTAAAGGTAAAGGTTCCCCTCGCACATAGGTGCTAGTCGTTCCCGACTCTAAGGGGCGCTGCTCATCCCCGTTTCGAAGCCGAAGAGCCAGCGCTGTCCGAAGACGTGTTAGCTTTACTGGCAGCTGCTACACACTGAGGCAGAGGAACAGCTGGAGCCTGTTCCCAGTGTGCGCATGCGCAGAGCTGCCAGAACAAAAGAACTCAGAAATCAGGGTCGACTTGGGAGTAAAGCCACAGGTGGAAGGGGATTGGCCCCTTCCATAGGAAATAAAAGAGGAGGGAAAGGGGAGTGGGCTTTTCGTTCGTTCATTCATTTGTTTCAGGAGTGTGAAGATCTGTCCGTGAATCTTCGAGACTCTGTGCCCAGCCTTTCCCTGCACAGCACTGCATTTGGACAATATTTACATCATGGCAGCTTTCCAAGCTAGATAAGGTCTGTGGTCATAAATACTCCTTTGAAAGACTGTTTACCAGGCCTTTGCTGAATGGCAATGAGAGGAATTCACATTCGTTTCATAAAAGGGGTTTTGTCGGGACCAAGATTCTGCCTCGTGTTTTTCGGGGAAACCTAGGCAAAAGCAGATATTCTGGATGTTGTCCACCACTATGTTGAATTGAATTGAATTGAATTTTATTATTTGTATGCCGCCCTTCTCCGGGAGGGACTCAGGGCGGCGAATAACTCAAAAGGGGAAAAGGGAAACATAAAACAGAATACAAATAATTAAAATAAGCAAGAATCACACAACCACACAAGTCGAGAGGGGAGGGAACTCATCAACCCCAGGCCTGCCAGCAAAGCCAGGTTTTGACGGCTTTTCGGAAGGCCTGGAGAGAGGTGAGGGTCCAAATCCCTGCGGGGAGTTCATTCCAGAGGGCCGGAGCTGCCACAGAGAAGGCCCTCCCCCGGGTAGTAGACAGGTGGCATTGGCTAGTAGACGGAACCCGGAGGAGGCCAACCCTGTGTGATCTGATGGGTCTTTGGGAGGTAATTGGCAGAAGGCGGTCTCTCAAGTACCCAGATTCAATACCATGAAGAGCTTTATAAGTTACGACTAGCACTTTGAAGCGTATCCGGAGACCGATCGGTAACCAGTGCAGCTCACGGAGGATAGGTGTAACGTGGGTGTACCGAGGTGCACCCACAATCACTCTTGCGGCTGCTTTCTGGACGAGTTGAAGTCTCCAAATACTCTTCAAGGGCTGCCCCATGTAGAGCGCATTGCAGTAGTGTTGAGTAGATCCAAAAAGATATAATTTTGACAGGGGGGAAAATATCCCATAAAAGCTTGTAAGATTCCTGGGGAAAATGGAAGATTAAGATTGCATCTGTTGCTACATGAAATATCGCTTAATCAGTCCATTTGTCTGAACCTGGAGTGCTCTTACTAAGCCCTGTTTCTTCTCATCCTTTATTTTTATTTTCCATGGACTCAAGAGAGATTTGCTTGCGTTCCAACCGGCTTCTTTAACCTTTCAAATGTCAGCCTGTTTCTCGATTTGGTGCATTTCCAAAGATAGACCAATTTTGTTTTACAACCATTTTATTTAAGGAAGCATTTCAATTTTCCTCCCCACCCCAATTCAATTCCAGTTTTACCCCCGGGGAAAATTACAGTTTTTTGTATCGTTCAACACAGCGGACAACATCCAGAACGGGCAACTCGCAAAACGATAAAAGTGACTTGATAGTTGTAAATTCGTCATTTGATATATTTCAAATCCCCCCCCCTTTTTTTTCCTTTTGGAATAAAAAATATATCGGTTAATTACTTCCAATTTCTGGACATTTTTTTTTTCTATTTCTGTAGGCGCCGTGTTTAAAACAGCTTGTGGGGAAACGTAGCACCTCGCCCACACACCCTGCAAGATATCAAAACTTTTCTCTCTGCTTCTAACAGAAAGTGGTATTAAGTGGTTCAGCCTTTTTCAAACTGGGGGCCTCCAAATGGGTGGGCCACAGAGGTGGCATTCAGCAGGTTCTGACCAGTTCTGGAGAACCGATAGTGGAAATTATGAGTAGTTCAGAGAAACGGAAAATACCACCTCTGACTGGCCCCACCCCCATCTATTGTCTGCCTCCTGAGTCTCAGCTGATCGGGAGGGAGTTGGGATTTTGCAGTAACCTACTCCCAGGAGTGGGGAAGGAATGGAGATTTTGCAGTATCCTTCCGCTGGAGTGGGGAGGGAATGAGGATTTTGCAATATCCTTCCCCTGGAGTGGGGAGGGAATGGAGATTTTGCAGTATCCTTCCCCTGGAGTGGGGAGGGAATGGAGATTTTGCAGTATCCTTCCGCTGGAGTGGGGAGGGAATGGGGATTTTGCAGTATCCTTCCCCTAGAGTGGAGAAGGAATTGAGATTTTGCAGTATCCTTCCCCTGGAGTGGGGAAAGAATTGAGATTTTACAGTATCCTTCCCCCAGAAGTGGAGAGGGAATGGAGATATTGCAGTATCCTTCCCCTGGAGTGGGGAGGGAATGGAGACTTTGCAGTATCCTTCCCCTAGAGTGGAGAAGGAATTGAGATTTTGCAGTATCCTTCCCCTGGAGTGGGGAAAGAATGGAGATTTTGCAGTATCCTTCCCCTGGAGTGGGGAGGGAATGGGGATTTTGCAGTATCCTTCCCCTGGAGTGGGGGGGGGAATGGAGATTTTGCAGTATCCTTCCCCTGGAGTGGGGAAAGAATGGAGATTTTGCAGTATCCTTCCCCTGGAGTGGGGAAAGAATGGAGATTTTGCAGTATCCTTCCCCTGGAGTGGGGAGGGAATGGGGATTTTGCAGTATCCTTCCCCTGGAGTGGGGAGGGAATGGAGACTTTGCAGTATCCTTCCCCTAGAGTGGAGAAGGAATTGAGATTTTGCAGTATCCTTCCCCTGGAGCGGGGAGGGAATGGAGACTTTGCAGTATCCTTCCCCTAGAGTGGAGAAGGAATTGAGATTTTGCAGTATCCTTCCCCTGGAGTGGGGAAAGAATGGAAATTTTGCAGTATCCTTCCCCTGGAGTGGGGGGGGAATGGAGATTTTGCAGTATCCTTCCCCTGGAGTGGGGAAAGAATGGAGATTTTGCAGTATCCTTCCCCTGGAGTGGGGAAAGAATGGAGATTTTGCAGTATCCTTCCCCTGGAGTGGGGAAAGAATGGAGATTTTGCAGTATCCTTCCCCTAGAGTGGAGAAGGAATTGAGATTTTGCAGTATCCTTCCCCTGGAGTGGGGAAAGAATGGAGATTTTGCAGTATCCTTCCCCTGGAGTGGGGGGGGGATGGAGACTTTGCAGTATCCTTCCCCTGGAGTGAGGAAGGAATGGAGATTTTGCAGTATCCTTCCCCTGGAATGGAGAAGGAATGGAGATTTTACAGTATCCTTCCCCTAGAGTGGGGAGGGAATGAGGATTTTGCAGTATCCTTCCCCTAGAGTGGGGAGGGAATGGAGATTTTGCAGTATCCTTCCCCTGGAGTGGGAAGGGAATGAGGATTTTGCAGTATCCTTCCCCTGCAGTGGGGAAGGAATGGAGATTTTGCAGTATCCTTCCCCTGCAGTGGGGAAAGAATGGAGATTTTGCAGTATCCTTCCCTTGGAGAAAAACCAGAAAGTCCAGTTGCCTCTTGAAAAAGTACCTTTAGGACAACCATGATCTGGATCACTGACAATCACCATAGAACCTGTGGATTACAATCCACATGTTACTAATATCACTTTATAAGGCCTTGGTAAGGCCACACTTAGAATACTGCATTCAGTTTTGGTCTCCACAATGTAGAAAAGATGTGGAGACTCTGGAAACAGGGCAGAGAAGAGCAAGAAAGAGGATTAGGGGTCTGGGGGCTAAAACATATGAGGAACGGTTGCAGGAACTGGGTATGTCTAGTTTAATGAAAAGAAGGTCCGAGGGGAGACATGATAGCATCTTCCAATATCTCAGGGTTGCCCCAAAAGAAGAGGGAGTCAAGCTATTCTCCAAGGCACCGGAGGGCAGGACAAGAAGCAATGGGTGGAAACTAATTAAGGAGAGAAGCAACTTAGAACTACGGAGAAATTTCCTGACAGTGAGAACAATTAACCAGTGGAACAGAAGTTGCCTCCAGAAGTTGTGAATGCCCCAACGCTGGAAGTCTTTAAGAAGATGTTGGATGGCCATTTGTCTGAAATGGTGCAGGATTTCTGCCTAGGCAGGGGGTTGGACTAGAAGATCTCTAAGGTCCCTTCCAACTCTGTTATTCTATTCTATTCTATTTTATTCTATGGATGGATGGATGGATGGATGGATGGATGGATGGATGGATGGATGGAAGGAAGGAAGGAAGGAAGAGGAAGGAAGGAAGGAAGGAAGGAAGGAAGGAAGGAAGGAGCAAGAGAGGGAGGGAGGGATTCTCCAAGGCACCTGAGGGTAGATGAAGAAGCAATGGGTGGAAACTAATCAAGGAGAGAAGCAACTTAGAACTAAGGAGAAATTTCCTGACAGTGAGAACAATTAATCAGTGGAACAGAAGTTGCCTCCAGAAGTTGTGAATGCCCCAACACTGGAAGTCTTTAAGAAGATGTTGGATAGCCTTTTGTCTGCAATGGTGTAGGATTTCCTGCTTAGGCAAGGGGTTGGACTAGAAGACCTCCAAGGTCCCTTCCAACTCTGTTATTCTATTCTATTCCTCTTCTCTCTTCTCTTCTATTCTCTTCCATTCCATTCCATTCTACTGTTATCCCATCGCATCCCAGCGCACATTCCTCTAAATTACATTTTAACACCAGGGGGGACTGGGTTGCGTTAGATCAATCACACTGCACAGGACTTCTGGCAAAGTAATGATACTTTACAGGCATTGTGAACAGAAATCGTCCCGCGTTACAGATGTATGAATAATGTCATTATCTCATTTTTCAGGGTTGGCAGCGGCATCAAACAGCCCAGACCGCTTCTCGCTTCGAAGGGGAAGCCTTCAGCAAACCTCCTGTTTATTCTGTGGCTTGTAATTAGCCGCCTTGGTTAATCTAACCCAACATTTTACAAACAGGCCATTTACCCAATATATAAACACTTTCGAGCAATTAGCCCAAGCATTGTTATTGATTAAGATTTAATGCGGCAGCCGTGGGTAGGGCGGAATGGCAAGGAACAAAAATTATCTCTAATTGGTCAGAGGGCATTTTCTTGTCAAAAGTATTTCGCTGGTGGAAAGGCGGTTCAGCTGTATTCTCTATCAACCACACGGGCTCCAAAGGGGGGGGGGGAGGAGGGGGGAACCACTTTCACTGCCCATGTGAGCAAAAGCAACAGATTGGATGTTGGAGTCCCTCTGTCGTCCTCTCCGGGATTAATTGTTTTGAATGTGAGCAAAACAGCCGTTCCTCAGCTTGTAAGATGGGAAACTCCTAAGTAACTCCTCGACTTACAACAGGTTGTTTAGTGACTGTTCAAAGTTACCACGGGACTGAAGAAAGTGACTTATGACCAGTTTTTCACACACTGCAGCATCCCCATGTTGACATGAGCAAAATTCTGGCACTTGTTTTATCTGTCTGTCTATCTAATCTATATCCATACCCATGCCCGTCTGTGTGTCCATCCCATGCTCATGTCCATCTGTCCATCCATTTATCCAAACTATATGTCTATATCCATGCCAATTCCCATGTCCAGCCATCCATATGCATACCCATGCCCATGTCCGTCCATCTATCCATCCACCCACCCACCCATCCATCCATCCATCCATCCATCCATATGTCCATATCCATGCCAATTCCATGTCCATCTGTCCATCCATCCATCCATCCATCCATCCATATGCATACCCATCCACCCATCCATCCATCCATCCATCTATCTATATGTCCATATCCATGCCAATTCCCATGTCCATCTATCCATCCATCCATATGCATACCCATCCATCCATCCATCCGTCCATCCATCCGTATGCATACCCATGCCCATGCCCATGCCCGTCCATCCATCCATCCATCCATCCATCCATCCATCCATCCATCCATCCATCCATCTATATGTCCATATCCATGCCAATTCCATGTCCATCTGTCCATCCATCCATCTGTCCATATGCACATCCACGTCCATCCATCCATCCACCTAATCCAGGGGTGTCAAACTCAAGGCCCCAGGTGGGATCTGACCCTTGGGATGCTTAGATCTGGCCAAAGAAACAATACAATACAATACAATACAATACAATAGCAGAGTTGGAAGGGACCTTGGAGGTCTTCTAGTCCAACCCCCTGCCTAGGCAGGAAACCCTATAGAATTTCAGACTAATAGTTATCCAATTCCTTCTTAAAACTTCCAGTGTTTGGGGCATTCATAACCTCTGGAGGCAAGCTGTTCCACTGATTAATTGTTTTCCACTGTCAGGAAATTTCTCCTCAGTTCTAAGTTGCTTCTCTCCTTGATTAGTTTCCACCCATTACTTCTTGTTCTACCCTCAGGTGTTTTGGAGAATAGTTTGACTCCCTCTTCTTTGGGGCAACCCCTGAGATATTGGAAGACTGCTATCATGTCTCCCCTGGTTCCTTCTTTTCATTAAACTAGACCTTCCCAGTTCCTGCAACTGTTCTTCATATGTTTGAGCCTCCAGTCCCCTAATCCTCTTTCTTGCTCTTCTCTGCACTCTTTCCAGAGTCTCCACATATTTTCTACATCGTGGCCACCAAAACTGGATGCAAATATTCCAAGTGTGGCCTTCCCAAGGCCTTGTAAAGTGGTATTAACCCTTCATGTGATCTTGATTCTCTCCCTCTGTTGATGCAGCCTAGAACTGTGTTGGCTTTTTTGGCAGCTGCTGCCCACGGCTGGCTCCTATTTAAATGGTTGTCCACTAGGACTCCAAGATCCCTTTCACAGTTACTACTATTGAGGAAAGTACCACCTATACTGTACCTGTGCATTTCGTTTTTCTTGCCTAAATGTGCAACCTTCCTCTTTCACCCTTGAATTTCATTTATTAGCTAGTGCCCAATGTTCAAGTTCGTCAAGATCCTTCTGTATCTTGTCTTCTGGAGTGTTGGCTATTCCTGCCAGCTTGGTGTCACCTGCAATCTGACATCAAAGGACCGCCCTATGGTGCCTCTGCCAGCCCTCTGCTCGCACGCAAAGCTCCATTTGAGCCGGTGGAGGGCCGTGCGTGCGCCGCTCGTACAAAGGAAACTAAGTGCGCATAGGCCTGCCACTCGGGCGCACACCCTGCCTTTGGTGTGGGCTGCCAAAAAGCTGGGACCGCTACCCTAAGAGGATTTTAAGCCCTGCTCCTTCAAGGGGCCAAAAGTCCATACAGCCCAGGTGTGTGGTGGACCCAAGTTCAAAAAAGAATTTCCTTTGGGCCTTCAGGCGCAGAAACCTGCGCATGAAGGACAGACAGGAAGACTAATCCGCAAAGACGGGAACCCGGAGGATTTCGCTTCCTGATATATGCGCAAACATAATAGCATTAATGGAAACGACACATCAGCCTTCCCTGGCAAACACCTGCCTTATCTTCCAGCCACAGATCTGACACCGCCGGCTTCCCATTAGCCCTGCGCCATTATTTTAGAGCTAACAAAACACAATTGTTTGCTTTCATACAAATGTTAACTGTCACTGGGGGGGGGGGGGGGAGATCGGGTATCCCGCGAAGACTTGCGAAGCATTTTTGAGCACAATTCTTCTTACCGCATCGCATAGGAAATGGGAGCGCCAGAAATGTTCTTGTTCTGCCCCAGGCTTCCCAAGTGCATGAAGCCGACTCCTCGTCCCGATAAAACCTCTTTTATTTAGGTTCAAGGGAATTCCTCGCTAGCAAAGTCCCGGCCAACAGTCTTTCAAGAGATTTCACAACTACAGGCTTGGAGAGCTGCCAGGCTGATATCTTCCAAAACTCCACCCTGTAGCAGCAATTACTTGGCAAGAAATCAGGAAACAGATCTTCACCCTAATGAATTAAACTGATTGTCTCCTGCAAACTCCACTCCCCTTTCGCTCCTCTTTTATTCCCTATGGGAGGGGCCATTCACTGTCCACCTGTGCCTTTACTCCCAGGTCAGCCTTGTTCCTTAGTTGTTCCCTTCGTCTGTGCATGCGCACACTGGGAACAGGCTCCAGCTGTTCTTCTGCCCCACTGATCTCCCGACTCCGAAAGCAGCTGATAACTGCCATACGGCCGTGGCCCCCTCTCTGCCTCCGACACAGAGCCCTCATCCGAGCCCTCCCCAGACTCCAGAGTCGGCCCTTGTTCCTTAGCTGTTCCCTTCTCCTGGCAGCTCTGTGCACGCACACAATGGGAACAGGCTCCCCTGTTCTTCTGCCCCACTGATCTCCCCGACTCTGAAGGCAGCTGATAACTGTCGGACGGCCCTGGCCCCCTCTCTGCCTCCGACGCAGAGCCCTCATCCGAGCCTTCCCCAGACTCCAGGACTGGCCCATCTTCCTCCCCAACCTCCTCACTGTCTGAATCTGCGGCCAGCTCCGATGGCCACTGGCGGGCCACAACACTTCTATTTATCAAGATGACCCAAAGGCACTGGTTAAAAATTGCATCACAAGCAGTCCTCGACTTACAACTGTTCATTTAGTGACCATTCAAGGTTTCCACGGCACTGGTGGACCGTTTTTCACAATTGCACCCTTTCAGCATCCCCCCACAGTCACGTGATGACAACTGACTCCTATTTCTGACAGTGTCCTGGGGGGTCACACGATCCCCTTTTGTGACCTTCCGACAAGCAAAGCCAACAGGGAAGTCCGGTTCACTTAACAACTGTGTGACTGACTTAACAACGGCAGTGATTTGCTTAACCACGGTGGCCAGAAAAGTCGTAAAAACGAGGTAAAGTTCGTTTAACCAACGTCTTGCTTAGCAACATAAATTCTGGGGTCAATTGTGGTCCTTAAGTCGAGGACTACCTATACTTAACATTTTCAAAGGTAGCGACACAAGTCCAGCCGTCATATCAGTGGTGGGTTGCAGGCGGTACGCCCTGGTACAGGCGCACTGGAGCCTCCCCAGAGGTACGGTACTGGTACGGTACTCCGGAGGGCCTACCCAACCGCCTGAGCCCCTTACCGGTCTTTTAAATCTTTGGCGCTCCCGCACACTGAGCAGCTGGAGCATCGCGCAGGCTCCGGAGGTGCTAAGACGCATGCATGCGTTGTGCGCATCCATGTGGACTCCGCGAGGCCATACCGTTTGAACGAGACCCGGAACCCACCACTGCGTCTCATAAGCTTCTGTAGGCTGATTCTAAATTCAACTAATGGCAACAGACCGTCCGCCTGAAGGCCCCAGGTGAGAATCTTACCTCTTGGTAGTAAATGAATTGCAAAATAAGCAACTGATTAGCATGCCGGGGCAAGCTTCACAAGGTGTGTTGATATCGTGCAATATGCAAACTTGCTAACACGTTTGATAAACACGGTAATAATTAATAGACGGGTTAATCTGAGATTACACAGAAATCCCAAATAAACCCAACTAAAGGTGTTGTTTTTTCCCCCCAAACCGTAAACTGATCTCTGTTATATGCCAATTATATTACTTTACAAAATAATAATTTGCAAATGCTTTTCATTAATGTGGAATTAAGAGGATGGGGTTTAATTGGTAGCCATCGCAAAGGCAGACGGGGGTAAATCTCAAATATAAATTCCAGGGACAGGCAAAGTCTAAAATATAAAAAGGCTTTAATTCAAGCATTTGAATTTTAACTTTTTAAATCCTGGCCAATCTAATCCTGCATCTTACAATTTAATTGTTTTGTCTCTGTTTTAGAGTCGTCCTTTGATCTAGCTAACACCAGCAGTCCTCATCTAATGACCACAATTGGCACCAGAATGTTGCTATGCCAGGCGTTTCTTAAACGAGTCACGCCCAATTTTACGAGTTGTTTTTGCCCCGGCTATTAAGCAATTCCCTGCTGTTCTTAAGTGAATCATGTGGTCATTAAGTGAAACCAGCTTCCCCTGCTGACGCTGCTTGTCGAAAGCCAGCTGGGAAGATCACATATGATCACTAAACAAACGGTTTAATAAGTCCAGGACTCCCTGTAGCCAATAACGTTAAAGACAGATAAGGAAGTTATTAAATATGACAAATTTTCTTCCCAGCTAAGATCGCCACTTAGATCGCTGGTGCCTTCAACCCTTTGAGGAAGGACGGTAATTAAAAATAAAATAATAATCGCTGTGGAAAAATGAATGCCATTGTTTCATAACCTCAGCAATTTAAGATAATTACTGTGAATAAAGAGCTGGCAAACAGCTAAGCCTGTGTCTGCGTTCATTACTAGACGGAGGGGGCCAGAACAGGGTACCATACTGTACGGGATGGCATCTTTCACTCCAAACGCTTCTTCTTGTCTAAGTATTTAAAGTGCAAGTGTGGGCGGGTTTTTTTTTTGCATTGTTATTATCATTTCAATTACTTATAAAGACACCTAACCAAAATAAATTACCTCCACACGACCTATTAGATCTCACCGATTAGGCCTCCTCCGGGTTCCATCTGCGGGCCAATGCCGACTGGCGACCACGCGGAGGAGGGCCTTCTCGGTGGCAGCTCCGACCCTATGGAACGATCTCCCCGCGGAGATTCGTACCCTCACCACTCTCCAGACCTTCCGCACAGCCATTAGAACCTGGCTATCCCGCCAGGCCTGGGGCTAAAGATTGTACCCTCCCGAATGGTATGAATGTTGTGTTTTCTTTTAATTATGTGTTGTCGTATATGTAAAAGTCTGTTTCCCCTTTCCCTTTCGGATGTGAGCCGCCCTGAGTCCCCCCAGGGAAAAGGGCGGCATACAAATAAACTCCTGAATCCTGAATCCTGAATAAATAAATAAATCCAGAATCGATCATGGACTTCTTACGTTTCCAAAATAAATAAATAAATAAAATTCCACTTTGGGATCATTTAATCCTGTGACATTATTTACACAGCGATCGTGGGAATTTAAGAATCCCACAGCCAAGTTTTTGGTTATTTTTCTTTTTTAAGAAAGTGGGAAATCCGGGGGGGGGGGGGGGGGGGGGGAACAATTGCATTCATTAAAAAAAAAAAACCTCGTTTATCATCCACCCTGCAGAATGGCGCAAAGCCGGCGCATATATTATTTATGATGTGTAACAGTTTAATGGAGCATAAAATGGATTCCCCCCCCCTTTCTCTCTCCCTCCCTATTAGCAAAAGTTGTGGAGGGGGGTGTTTCTCTGCGCCGGTTCCAAAGTTGGCCGGGTACCCTAACCCATCTGAAATGATGACAGATGCATCCATTTCTCTTAAAATTGTTCAGTATCAACTTGCGAGTTAAGGGAAACAACGGCTTGTGGAGGACCCTAACGGATGATTATTTATCAAAGGTACCATGTAGAAACCCTGCCCGAGAACTCTTCCAGCGACTGCAAGGGGGGGTGTCTTTCAGGAAATTTATAACTTGGGGCAAACTTCCGCCGGCGCAGCCCAACACCAGCGGAATACCACGGCGTCAGCCGGTAAACGGTTTTGAGATGGCTTTGGAAGAAACCAACTCAACAAAAGCAGGACGCCCTATTGGAAGTCTCTATGGTGATCCTCAGTTATCTGTATCGTGAAAAAGCACCGTTGGGGCCCAATTGAAAGGAATGAAACCAGCTGCCAGCAGGAGGAAGACCCCCCACCACCACCCAGAGGGTGTCCTTGACTTACGACCGTTCGTTTAGTGGCCGTTGAAATTTACAACGGCGCTGAAAAAGTCAGGATAATCAAGTCTCTCCTATAGAGCCAAGGTGGCGCAGTGGTTAGGGTTCAGTACTGCAGGCCACTTCAGCTGACTGTTATCTGCAGTTCAGTGGTTCTAATTTCACCGGCTCAAGGTTGACTCAGCCTTCCATCCTTCCGAGGTGGGTGAAATGAGGACCCGGATTGTTGTGGGGGCGATATGCAGACTCTGTAAACCGCTTAGAGAGGGCTGAAAGCCCTATGAAGCGGTATATAAGTCTAACTGCTATTGCTATTGCTATTATTTTCCATCCATTTTTTAAGAGTTGGAAGGGACCTTGGAGGTCTTCTAGTCCAACCCCTGCTCAAGCAGGAGACCTTATACCATTTCAGGCATGTGGCTGTCCAGACTCTTCTTAAAACCTCCCGTCCCACAACGTTTGGTGGCAAGGAGTTCCACTGGTGAATTGTCCTCACTTTTAGAAGGTTCTCCTTAATTGCTTCTCTCCTTGATCTGTTCCACCCATTGCTTCTTGTCTTGCCTTTAGGTGCTTTGGAGAATAGCTTGACTCCCTCTTCTTTGGGGCAGCCCCTCAAATACTGGAAGACTGCAATCATGTTCCTAGTCCATCTTCTCTCTAGACAAGCCAAACCCAATTCCTCCAACTGTTCCTTGTATGTTTTAGTCTCCAGGCCTTAAATCATCTTAGTTCAGTGATGGCTAAACTTTTGTCTCGTTGCGCGCCACGACAGAGATATCGGAGGGGGTGACCCTTTGAGGGCTGTATGCAACACAATTGCCTTTAAATGTATGCCGATGAGTCAGTGGTGGGTTCCAGATTCCGTTCCAACCTAACCCTAACTCTAACCCCGGAGTCACCCACATGTGCGTGGCCCGTGCATGCATCATACTTGCCTGTGACGCTTCTGCAAGCCTCCGCAACTCTCCAGCTGCTCAACAGAAGCGCCAAAGGCTTAAAGGACAGGTAAGGAGCTCGGGGGGCGGGCTCTCAGGAGCTCCGTACCTGATTGGACCCAGTGCTCCGGGCAGGCTCCGGTACGCCCATACCGGGGCATACCGCCTACAACCCACCACTGCGATGAGTGTACATTCCAGAGTGACAAATAAAGTTACCCTAAGTCTAAGTCTCTAATACAAGGGTGTCAAATTCAAGGCCCGTGGGCCGGATCCAGGCCACAATGTGGTCGGATCGGCCCGCAGAGCCATCCTGGAAAATGAAAGGAGCTGGCCCACATCGCTTCAGTCCGGTCTACCCAGTGGTGGGGATTCAAATAGTTTAACAACCGTTTCTCTGCCATAATGACCATCTGGGTAGGCTGGGATCAGTGGTCATGTGACTGGGTGGGCGTGGCCAACTCAAGGTCACACAGGTCAATGGGCGCTTCGCCTTAGCTGTTACAATGCAATAAGGGTTAACCGGAGAGGCAGTTTCTGTAAGCAGGTCAACAAAGATGAGGCTAGAAACAACACTAGAATGTTTCCTTCCTGCCTTCCTTACAGGATTAGCCCTGCAAAGTGGAAAAAACAAAAGGAGATTTCTTCCAACAACCGGTTCTCCGAACTACTTAGAAAGTTAACAACCGGTTCTCCCGAATAGGTGCGAACCGGCTGAATCCCACCACTGGATCTACCCAATACGAAGAGGAAGCACTGGGCCAGCGTGCCTTCGGCCTGGTCTACCCAGCATACAGAGAAAACATGCCAACAGTTTGGGCGTCAAGCTGGCCACGCCCGCCCAGTCAGCCACGCCCGCCCAGCCCCCAAGATCAACCACAGCCCTGACGTGGCCCTCAATGAAATTGAGTGTGACACTCCTGCTCCCCGGGACACTGCAACCGTCATAAGATACCCTACTGCTAGATCAGCAGGTCAGCGGTTCAAATCTCACCGGCTCAGGGTTGACTCAGCCTTCCAGCCTTCTCAGTTGCAGCTCCGACATTATGGAACAACCTCCCCGTGGAGATCCGTACCCTCACCACAGTCCAGGCCTTCCGCACAGCCCTCAAGATCTGGCTATCCCGTCAGGCCTGGGGATAGGATTACTCTCACCCCGCCCGAATGTTGAGTGAATGTTGTGTTTTTATGGATAATTTTCTTTTTATTCACGATTCTTTTTCTTTTTAAGTCTTGTCTTGCACTCCCTTCCCCTCATTGTTGTAAGCCGCCCTGAGTCCCCTCAGGGAAAAGGGCGGCATATAAATCCTCAATAAAATCCTAAAAAAAAAATCCTTCCGAGGTGGGTAAAATGAGGACCCAGATTGTTGGGGGCAATATGCTGACTCTCTGTAAACCGCTTAGAGAGGCCTGAAAGGCCTATGAAGCGGTATATAAGTCTACTGCTATTGCTATTGCTATAAACATGAGCCAGCTGTCGAGCATCTGAATTCTGATTGGGTGACCATGATAACAATAGCAATAGCAGATAAGACTTATCTACTGCTTCATAGGGCTTTCAGCTCTCTCTAAGCGGTTTACAGAGTCAGCATATCGCCCCCAACAACAATCCGGGTCCTCATTTTACCCACCTCGGAAGGATGGAAGGCTGAGTCAATCCTGAGCCGGTGAGATTTGAACAGCCGAACTGCAGAACTAGCAGTCAGCTGAAGTAGCCTGCAGTGCTGCATTTAACCACTGCGCCACCTCGGCTCATAACAGCTGCAACGGTCATCGGGGGGGGGGGGGGGAACGGTCCAAAGTCACTTTTGCGGAGTGCTCTTATCCCTTCGAACAGCCCCTAAACGAATTTCCCTGATTTGAGGGCTCTCTGCATCCTCCGACTCTTCGAACGAGCGAGAACGTTTCTTTACGTTGGGTATTCTTCTCTTTTTTTTCTCTCTTTTTTTTTGTTCCCTTTCTTTTTTTTTAATTTCCTACAGGCTCTAGCAGAAATGATTATGAAAAGGAAACCATTAAAAGGGATGCTAATGACCATGAATTGTGACAGATGCTATAGTAACCGAGGCCTGTTGGCTGACTCGCGGCCCCATTAACAATCCATCATAAAATACTCTGAACTTGCTCGCTTACGGCTGCTGTTCCACTCGAGGGGAAGAGAAACAGCGAGGAGTCCCTCCGAGGCAAACAATCAGAAGCCATTTATTTATCCTAATGTCACAATCCCCACTGTTTGCCTGCATGATAATTAAGGAAATGAGAAGGGGATGAAATATGGGCTGCTTCAAAAAAAAGAAATGGGGGTAGGGAGGGAAGGGGCTTTGCTTAAAGAGGGCAAGGTAGCGTGTTGGGGGAGCCGGAGGATTTGAGGAAGCGGGGAAACTTAATTGGCTGTAAGTTCCTCCGGGTCAGAAGAGAGACAGGAGGTCAGGAAGCTTGGCTGGCAGGTGACACGGGGGAAACTGGAGAACACCCCCATTGTGTACGGTAGACAAGGCAGCACCATCAGAAATGGTATGGGCAGATGTCAGCTGAGTTCCCAAGGGAAATGCAATTTACAGGTAATCCTCAACTTACAGCAACAATTGGACTGGAATATATCTCTCCCCCCCCCCCCACTTTCTCTCTCCATCCAGCCATCTATCTTGGATGAGAAGCCAAATATCTTCAAAGAAAACCAGGAAGTCTAGTTGCCTCTTGAAAAAGC
>NW_028261389.1:4008367-4013367 GCF_051295495.1 Thamnophis sirtalis
GGACCTTGGAGGTCTTCTAGTCCAACCCCCTGCCTAGGCAGGAAACCCTATACCATTTCAGACAAATGGCTCTCCAACATCTTCTTAAAGACTTCCAATGTTGGGGCATTCACAACTTCTGGAGGCAACTTCTGTTCCACTGATTAATTCTTCTAACTGTCAGGAAATTCCTCCTCAGTTCTAAGTTGCTTCTCTCCTTGATTAGTTTCCACCCATTGCTTCTTGTTCTACCCTCAGGTGCCTTGGAGAATCCCTCCCTCCCTCCCTCCCTCCCTCCCTCCTTCCTTCCTTCCTTCCTTCCTTCCTTCCTTCCTTCCTTCCTTCCTTCCTTCCTTCCTTCCTTCCTTCCTTCCATAGAATAAATTAGAATAGAATAACAGAGTTGGAAGGGACCTTGGGGGTCTTCTAGTCCAACACCCTGCCTAGGAAGGAAACCTTATACCGTTCCAGACAGATGGCTATCCAACATCTTAAAGATTTGCAGTGTTGGGACATTCACAACTTCAGGAGGCAACTTCTGTTCCACTGGTTAATTGTTCTCACTGTCAGGAAATTCCTCCTCAGTTCTAAGTTTCTACGGCAACACCTGGATGAAATAGATCCCGACACCATCCTTTGAACGTTGGTGAACCTCTCTTAGGCATCCCGGTGAGATGCTCCCAGATCAAGAGAGGCCCAGCCCTTCATCCCGCAAAGCTCAAACAACGCGAAATCAAAACCCTCCTGTTGAAATGAAGTTGCTTTTCAATCCTGAGATTACAAAAATCCGTATCGGCTAAAGGTTATCAGACAAGAGCCCTTTTTTTAAAAAAATGAAGATGCCGGAGACATTTTCTTCCTGCGCAGACGATGAAAACTCAATATTTTTTCCCCCTTTAAATGGAAAAACTGAATTTAACCAACTCCGCCTTCCTCCAGGTGTGACAGCCCAGTAAGAATGGCTCACTTTTATTTTCCTCTTCATAAATTATTCCTCTCTGCACTGAATTATTGACGTTCTTACAGAAAGGAGACCTCGCGCCAAACGGACTTTTAAAAAAAAGTTTTTTATTTATTTTATTTTCATACAGATAATCACACGTATATCATTACATAGCCAATGCTGTTTTGTATTATTCAATATTATGTCCATTCATCTTACCATCAGCCCCCCCAAAACTATCATTGGTTCTTCTGCTCTCCATACACCATATTTATACCCTATCCATCGCTTTCTTCGCCCTCTCTCCTCCCCCCTACTTCCTTTCTTCCCTCTATCATCCTTCTCTTCTTTACTTCTCCTTCCTCTCCTCCTCTCTCCTCTCTCCTCTTTCCACTCCTTCTCTCTCTCCTCCTTTTTCCCCCCTCTACCTTCTCTTCTTCCTCTCTTCTCTCTTCCACACTCTGCATCTCATTTGCACGGTGTATTTCAGCATCTGAGGCGGGCTCCATTTAATGTTGATGGTGTTAGTAATTTCATTTCAAGCCAAAACGGACTTCCCTTGATGGATCTACGGGCTCTTTGGCCGTTGACCCCAACGGAGGACCTGGACGAGCCAGTCCAGAAGTCTGGGAAAGATCAGAGGATGCTACGGTTTGAGGAAATGAACCGTTACCGCCCCCTGCCCCTCCGTGACTAATGTCCACTAAAATATTAATCGTCCATTTGCTTAATTCGCTTCTGAAGGCATCTAACCTGGTGAACGTCAACATACCTTGGGAGAATGAGTTCAGAGCATTGATTGACATGTTGCGTTGGCTGAAATCAATCGGCTTCACAAGCCAACCTGAAGTCACCGTATTGACGGACAGGGCTTGTATCGTTCCTGTCTCGCTCTCCTTTCCGTCCACTCCAGAGGGTCGACGTCATTGCCCAGAGAATCAAGGGTTGCCCCCTCCCCTCTTCGGAAGAGCTTTATATAGCTCCCGCTGCCTTAAGAAAGTTCAAAACATCCTTAAAGATCCATCTCATCCTCGGCACCCTTTTTTTTTTGAACTATTACCATCCGGCAGCCGGTACAGGACAATAAAAACACAGACAAATAGGCTGAAAAACAGCTTTTATTCCAGGGCAGTAACCATGTTGAATTCTACGGTATAGTGCAATATTGGGTGTTCAATTTCAATTATATAGAAAGCAAAGGATGTATGTTTGCGTTTTTTTTATTTTTATAGTTATAATGTACACTGAAGATGGCATTGAATTTCGTTGTACCACGTGCAATGACAATAAACTAAACTAAACTAAACTGTCATTGTGTTGCAGCTGCCAAAAAAGCCAACACAGTTCTAGGCTGCATCAACAGAGGGATCATAGAATCAAGATCACGCGAAGGGTTAATACCACTTTATAATCCCTTGGTAAGGCCACACTTGGAATCTGGCATCAGTTTTGGTCGCCACGATATAAAAAAAGATGTGAAGACTCTAGAAAGAGTGCAGAGAAGAGCAACAAAGAGGATTAGGGGACTGGAGGCTCAAACATACGAAGAACAGTTGCAGGAACTGGGGATGTCTCGTTTAATGAAAAGAAGGACATGGGGAGACATGATAGCAATGTTCCAATATCCCAGGGCTTGCCACAAAGAAGAGAGGGGTGTATTTTCCAAAGCACCAGGAGAAGCAGCAATGGATGGAAATTAATCAAGGAAGGAAGCAACCTAGAACTAAGGAGAAATTTCCTGAGAATGAGAATAATTAACCAGTGGAACTGCTTGCCTCCAGAAGTTGTGGGTGCTCCGTCACTGGAGGTTTTCACAAGAGATTGGACAATCATTTGTCTGAAATACGGTAGTATATGGTTTCCTGCCTGAGCGCATGGGGTTGGACTAGAAGACCTCCGAGGTCCCTTCCAGCTCTGTTATTGTCCGATACTTCACCCGATGCTTCCGTTGTGGCAATCCCAGGCAAGGCACAAATTTCATTATTCCAAAATGGAAGGTTTCTTCCAAAGAAAGAAAGAAAGAGAGAGAGAGGGAAAGAGAGAAAGAAAGAGAGAAAGAATAGAAAGAAAGAAAGAAAGAATAGAAAAAGAATAGGGAGAAAGAAAGAATGAAAGAATAGAGAGAGAGAAAGAAAGAGAGAAAGAGAGAAAGAAAAGAGAGAGAGAAAGAAAGAGAGAGAGAGAAAGAAAAGAGAGAAAGAAACAAAGAATAGAGAGAAAGAATAGAAAGAAAGAAAGAATAGAGAGAGAAGGAATAGAAAGAAAGAATAGAGAAAGAATAGAGAGAAAGAAAGAATGAAAGAATAGAGAGAGAGAAAGAAAGAGAAAGAGAGAAAGAAAAGAGAAATAATAGAGAGAAAGAAAGAAAGAATAGAGAAAGAATAGAAAGAAAGAATAGAGAGAAAGAGAGAAAGAATAGAGAAAGAATAGGGAGAAAGAAAGAATAGAGAGAAAGAAAGAATGAAAGAATAGAGAGAAAGAAAGAATAGAGAGAAAGAAAGAATAGGGAGAAAGAAAGAATAGAGAGAAAGAAAGAATGAAAGAATAGAGAGAAAGAAAGAATGAAAGAATAGAGAGAAAGAAAGAATGAAAGAATAGAGAGAAAGAAAGAATAGAGAGAAAGAAAGAATAGAGGGAGAGGAAGAAAGAAATCCCTTCCAATTCCATTCTTCTGTTATTTGATGGACTTCTGGGGAAATAGATTTCAGAAGATGTCCAGCCAGCATCCCATCTGCCGAATTCTGCATCCAAATAGATCCCGCTTCCTCAGGTTTTTTGTTGTTAGGAGGACTTGAGAGAGAGAGAGCTCGTGGGAGACATCGCGACTCATTTCCCACAAGCCGGCGCATGGTTAACATTTGAACAAACTGTTTTGAGCTCCGGGCTACTTTGGTTCCATGTGGGAGCTTCTGCCAACATAGTTAACATTCGACCAGGAAAAAAATAATCAGTGCACGCTGACAAGGCTTGAAGGAACGGATTCATCAGGACGGGGAAAGCTGCCGTTTGCAACGGGGAAATGCTTGAAAGAGGCAAAGAGGCCGATTCCCCACTTGTTTCTTTGCATACACACACGCACACACAACACACAACACACACACACACACACACGGCAAATTAGCATACATTTATCCTGCAACATTATCTTTTCCCGTTTTCACAGCAAGCATTTATTGAACATAGCAAGAGCACTTAAGACTTATGTACCCCTCTACAGTACTTTTACAGCCCCCTCTAAGCGGTTTACAAAGTCAGCCTTTTGCCCCCAACCATCTGGGTCCTCGTTTTACCCATCTCGGAAGGATGGAAGGCCGAGTCAACCTTGAGTTGCTCAGGATTGAACTGCTGACAGTGGGTGGAGTTTGCCTGCAATATTGCTCTCTAACCACTGTGGTCTTTCCTTCCCTCCTTCCTTCCCTTCCTCCCTCCCTCCTTCCTTCCGTTCCTTCCCCTCCTCCCTCCCTCCTTCCTTCTGTTCCTTCCCTCCCTCTTTCCTACCTTCCTTCCCACTTAGCAATAGCACATAGACTTATATACCGCTTCACAGTGCTTTACAGCCCTCTCTAAGCAGTTTACAGAGTCAGCCTCTCTTGCCCCCCAACTATCTAGGTCCTCTTTTTACTCATAATGAAAGGACGGAAGGCTGAGTCAAATAGAGCCGAGGTGGCGCAGTGGTTAAATGCAGCACTGCAGGCTACTTCGGCTGACTGCAGTTCTGCAGTTCGGCTGTTCAAATCTCACCGGCTCAGGGTTGACTCAGCCTTCCATCCTTCCGAGGTGGGTAAAATGAGGACCCGGATTGTTGTTGGGGGCAATATGCTGACTCTGTAAACCGCTTAGAGAGGGCTGAAAGCCCTATGAAGCGGTACATAAGTCTAACTACTATTGCTATTGCTAACCTTGAGCCAGTCAGGATCGAACTGCTGACACTGGGTGGAGTTTGTCTACAATATTACTTTCTAACCACATAGATAAATGATAGATAGCAATAGAAATAGCCCTTAGACTTATATGCCGCTTTGCAGTGCTTCACAGCCCCCGCTAAGCGGTTTACAGAGTCAGCCTCTCTTGCCCCCCA
>NW_028261389.1:4018367-4058367 GCF_051295495.1 Thamnophis sirtalis
TCTGCAAGGCAACAACCAAGTTTGGAGCACTTCAAGGACCCCATTGTCGTCGTCCTCCGTCACCTTCATTCATAACCTCCTCCTCCTCCTCTTCCTCCTCCTCTTCCTCCTCCTCCTCCTCTTCCTCCTCCTCTTCCTCCTCTTCCTCCTCCTCCTCTTCCTCCTCCTCCTCCTCTTCCTCCTCCTCTTCTTCCTCCTCCTCCTCTTCCTCCTCCTCTTCTTCCTCCTCCTCCTCCTCCTCCTCCTCCTCTTCCTCCTCCTCCTCCTCCTCTCTTTAAAAATTTGGTGTCGCCCACTTAACAACCTTCCTTAGTGATGAAAATTCTGCTCCCCGTTGTAAGTCAAAAGCTGCCTATATAGTAATGGTAGCTCAGGCTGTTTGCGAGGGCCAGTTTGGGACAGTGTTTTAAGGCTCCATGGTAGAGACCAGGCAATTGTGAGTTCTAGATCTCGGTGGGCTTGTTGTGCCAGCCACTTTCTCTTAGCCCTAGGAAGGAGGCAATGGTAAGCCACTTTTGGGAGGGGGGGGAACCTTGCCAAGAAAGCTGCAGGGACGTATCGAGGCAATCTCCAAGAATCAAGACACAGTCTGAGACATGATTTGAGGGGGGGGGGGCTTTGGTCACATGACACTGGCTGGCATTTTGACTTTTTTGACCTGCCTTCCCTCCGTACACCCGCCAGAGAAGGGATTCTTGATCTCAGGAAAGGTTCCCAGAACCGCCAAAAAATAATAATAATAATAATAAAAAATGGAATTTTTAACTAACGTTTGCAAACGCAGCTCCTTATTGAAGCTCCGTTGGCAGGAATAATTTGCATTTGCCTGCCAAAGAGAAAGAAAGGGAGACAGGGAAGGTTAAAAAAAAAGAAGCTAAATATCAGAAGGAGAAAGAAAAATGCATGTTCGATAATCTTAAAAAAAAAAAAATGAAAATCAGACTGAGGACGCGGGAGAAAAAAAGAAAGGACCCAAAAGGAAACCTCTCTTTTTTTTTCCCCCACCAGCGGAAGGGCCAGGAGGGCAACCGTATAAAATAAATAAATAATGGGAATTCTTCTGCCGACTTTATCTCCGGGGAAGCAAAAGGCTCACGACTTCACCGTCTTTAACCTTCTGTTAGTAAAAGCAGAGATTCTCAGGCGTTGCGTCCCGGCTTTTGTGGGAAAGAGCCCAATTAAAATCGCATTGTTGCAACCTTGGATTTCATTTTTATTTTTATTTCGTTTTTTAATAATAATAATAAAAAAAAACAGAACAGTCTGCTCGCCAAGGATTTTGCAAAAGTAGCATAGCAAACGGCTTACGATCCAAATCTCCTGCCTGGATTCGAACAAGGCTAATCTCTTTCCTCCCAGCTTACCCACAGTTGGGCCACCTCCCGTTGGTCTGAGAGGGTCTCGGGATGTCTACGCTGGGGTGGTTGGACTAGAAGACCTTCAGGGGTCCCTTCCGAACCTTGGATTCTAGGATTCCGCCTGACTGAGCTCTTAGGATGGCAACATTTGCAAGCCAAGTGTCAGGTTTCCAATAGGTGCCCTAATCAATTCATGAGCCTCGAGCCAAGTTTCAAAAGAAATCCAGTCATTTTCTTAGGATTAACATTTCGGCAATACCCGAGCAGAATCAGATCTGAACTCACGTAAGTTACAGCTGAACTTTGTCCATATTCTCTCCCCCCCCCCCCCCCCCCGAAAATGGGATACCTGCCCTGGGCACGGGATTGGACTAGAAGACCTTCAGGGTCCCTTCTAAACCTTGGATTCTAGGATTCTGCCTGACTGAGCTCTTAGGATGGTAGCATTTGCAAGCCAAGTGTCAGGTTTCCATTGCTATTAATTCATGAGCCTCGAGCCAAGTTTCAAAAGGAATCCAGTCATTTATTAGGAACAACATTTCGGCAATACCCGAGCAGAATCAGATCTGAACTCACGTAAGTTACGGCTGAACTTTGTCCCTGTTTCCCCCCAGAAAATGGGATACCTGCCCTGGGCACGGGATTGGACTAGAAGACCTTCAGGGTCCCTTCTAAAACCTCAGATTCTAGGATTCCGCCTGACTGAGCTCTTGATGGCATAATTTGCAAGCCAAGTCCTCAACTTCCAACAGTTCATTTAGTGACCGTACGACGTTACAACGCCACTGAAAAACATGATACCTGCACTGGGCAGGGGGTTGGACTATAAGACCTCCAGGGGTCCCTTCCAAGCCTGGGATTCTAGTATTCCACCTTAGGAGAGGGCAGCATTTGCAAGCCAAGTCCTCAACTTCCAACAGTTCATTTAACCACCACTTGAGGTTACAATGGCATTAAAAAACGAGATACTTTCCCTGGGCAAGGGGTTGGATTAGAAGGCCTCCAGGGATCCCTTCCAAACCTTGGATTCTAGGACTCTACCTGACTCTGAACTCTCGTGCCCTGGAAAAGAAATTGGCGAAGGCAGCACTGGGCATGTTATCTGACACCCCGTAATGAAAGTTGGGATATAAAACTAGTCTGTGATGATAAAAATAATTGCCATTCGCAGTTGTTAAAAGTCACTCTCTTCATTTTATAAAAACCTGGACTTCATTCATTGTTGATAATGGAGGTTCCTTTGAAGATTCTTCAAAGTCCCTGCTGCTCTCTCTCTCTCTCTCTCTCTCTCTCTCTCTCTCCAAATATCTATTTTAAAGGAGGGGATTCGTACGATTAAGACAGATTTTATTTCTTGCCTCGCTACAATATTCAGATCCGGCTCCGACCAGAAATTGGAGCCCATCAAAGTTTGCAGGAACAATTAACTCTTGAACAGGTAGCAACAAAGATGATTTTAGGAGACTGGAGGCTAAAACGTATGATGGACAATTGCAGGAACTGGGCATGTCTAGTCGAAGGAAAAGAAGGACTAGGGTGGGGGAGACACGATAGCAAGGTCCCAATATTTGAGGGGCTGCCACCAAGAGGAGGGGGTCAGCCTACTCTCCAAAGCACCCGAAGGCAAGGCAAGAAACAACAGATGGGGATTTTGTGATGGACATCACTGCAAGTGATTGCTCATCCGTCACTTTTTTTCGGCGCCATCATATCTTCAAGACGGTCACTGAAACAAATAGTCATAAATCGAGGACTATCTCTATTTGCTGTAGGACTTTGGCTAAGCTGACACTCGGTGGTGTGGCCTGTCTAGGACTTTGGCTAAGCTGACACTCGGTGGTGTGGCAGCTGAATTGGAGGAGGAGGAGGAGGCGTGGGAGTCAGGATGAGCATCAAGGCAGCCTGTGAGCTCCGAGGGGGAAGAGGGAATGGAGCTGGCAGAGAGAAAGAGACAGAGGCGGAGCCTGGGCCGTCCGTTAGTCCTCTGATGGAGAGTCAACAGCCCCCAGGTCTGGAGGTGGCTGATGAGGAAGAGGAGGAACAGCCGAGTCCAGTGCCTGATGCATGAATGTACAGAAGGCAGAGGAGAGGAGAGCAGTGGAAATCTATGGGCCGGTCCTTGGGACAGAAGATCCCTGAGTGCCTGACGTGTGGATGTACAGAAGGCAGAGGAGAGGAGAGCAGTGGAAATCTATGGGACAGAAGATCCCTGAGTGCCTGATGTGCAGACGTACAGAAGGCAGAGGAGAGGAGAGCAGTGGAAATGTATGGGCCAGTCCTTGGGACGGAAGATCCCTGAGTGCCTGATGTGCAGATGTACAGAAGGCAGAGGAGAGGAGAGCAGTGGAAATGTATGGGCTGGTCCTTGGGACAGAAGATCCCTGAGTGCCTGATGTGCAGATGTACAGAAGGCAGAGGAGAGGAGAGCAGTGGAAATGTATGGGCCAGTCCTTGGGACAGAAGATCCCTGAGTGCCTGACGTGCGGATGTACAGAAGGTAGAGGAGAGGAGAGCAGTGGAAATCTATGGGCCGGTCCTTGGGACAGAAGATTCCTGAGTGCCTGACGTGTGGATGTACAGAAGGCGGAGGAGAGGAGAGGAGAGCAGTGGAAATCTATGGGTCGGTCCTTGGGACAGAAGATCCCTGAGTGCCTGATGTGCGGATGTACAGAAGGCAGAGGAGAGGAGAGCAGTGGAAATCTATGGGTCGGTCCTTGGGACAGAAGATCCCTGAGTGTCTGACGTGCAGATGTACAGAAGGCAGAGGAGAGGAGAGCAGTGGAAATCTATGGGCCGGTCCTTTGGACGGAAGATCCCTGAGTGCCTGACGTGCGGATGTACAGAAGGCAGAGGAGAGGAGAGCAGTGGAAATGTATGGGCCGGTCCTTGGGATGGAAGATCCCTGAGTGTCTGACGTGCGGATGTACAGAAGGCAGAGGAGAGCAGTGGAAATCTATGGGCCGGTCCTTGGGACGGAAGATCCCTGAGTGCCTGATGTGCGGATGTACAGAAGGCAGAGGAGAGGAGAGCAGTGGAAATCTATGGGCCGGTCCTTGGGACGGAAGATCCCTTAGTGTCTGACGTGCAGATGTGCAGAAGGCAGAGGAGAGGAGAGCAGTGGAAATCCGGTCCTTGGGACGGAAGATCCCTGAGTGCCCGACGTGTGGATGTACAGAAGGCGGAGGAGAGGAGAGCAGTGGAAATCTATGGGCCGGTCGTTGGGATGGAAGAGCTTCTAGCGAAGCCCCTACCCTAGCTCTGGGGATGAAAGGCAGAGGGGGCAGAGATGAATAGATGTGTTCATCTCCCTGCCAGACGGACTTGTCAGCCTGCGGTGAGAGATAAACTTTTTGCCGGGGCTGCCGACATTCCTAACTAAAGGAACCGTTGAGTTCACTTCAGAGGTTTTGTCATGTTTGGAGAGCTGGGCCAGAACCCTCAGCCACAGCAGTGGGGAACAAATACACATTTGCGTTTCTGTTCTCCGTTTCATCCAGATTAGATTTTATCCCGGGGAATAAACTACAGGAGGCGCGGCTAAAATTCTAGCCGAGACCCCTACCATGCTGTCGATTTTTTATTATTATTATTATTTATTTTATTTTATCAATTTCATATATACATTCACAATTATATGATCTCATAACTGTTATTAATAATATGTATTTATAACAATTTTTCCCTACAGTTGACAATATACTTGAAGATTGCTTTCTTAACATCCCATAGATCCATCTTATCTTACAACGGTCCTACTTCTTCTTCCCTCCCTCCCTCTTTCCTTCCCTCGTTTCTTCTCTCCTACTCCCCTTCCTTCCCTCCCTCCTTCCCTCCTTCTCCTTCCCTCCTTCTCTCCTTCCCTCCTTCCTTCCCTCCTTCCTTCCTTCCTTCCCTCCTTTCTTCTCTCCTTCCTTTCCCCCTTCCTTTCCTCCTTCCTTTCCTCCTTCCTTTCCTCCTTCCTTCTCTCCTACATTCCCTCCTTCTTTCCCTCCTTTCTTCTCTCCTTCTCTCCTTCCTTCCCTCCTTCCTTCCCTCCTTGCTTCCCTCGCCTGTCATTTTTTTTTATTGCCATTCTTTTTTTTTTTTAAGGAAGTGCCCCATAGAACTCACTGCCGGCGTGATAGACCCGGGGGTAATATAACCACCCGTAACCTAGGCTAATAAAATCTTTATAGAGTCTTTTTACACTATCCTTGGAGCTGAGGGGTTTTTTCCCTTTCCCTTTTTATCTGCAACCTCCTCTCCTCTCCATCCTTAAATGAAAGAAATCTCACTTCTTTCCTCCAAAGATCAGATCTAACACTCGGCATCAAATGGCTTTAAGGTAAGACAACATTACATTCCGGCTTCATTATCCCAGGAGCATCTTTCAGCGGCAAAAGACAGAAATGTAGACTTTATTTTATTTTATTTTTTCACCTTCCCTTTGCCGGAGAGAGACCAAGACGAGGTGTGCCGGTTGCTTTTGATCGTCTGCTAGGCAAAAAAAACCCCGCAGGCAGTCCTCTAGTTACGACCACAATGGAGCCCCACATGTATGTCGCTGTACGAGACAGTTGTTGTGAGTTTTGCCCCATTTTAACGACTTTCCTTGCCGGCGGTTGTCAAGTGAATCACTGCCGTTGTTGAGTGGGTCACAGGGTTGTTAAGCGAATCCAGAGTCCCTCGTTGACTTTGCTGGTCCTAAGGTCGCAAAAGGGGACCGTGTGACTCCGTGAAACAGCAACCGTCATAAATATGAGTCAGTTAACAGCTAAAGAAATTGGGTATTGAGAGAGAGAGAGGAGGAGGGAGGGAGGGAGGGAAGAAATGAATAAGGGGAAGGGAGGAAGAAATGGAAGGAAGAAGGAAGGGGGAGGGAGGGAGGGAAGAAATGAACAAGGGGAAGGGAGGAAGAAATGGAAGGAAGAAGGAAGGGGGAGGGAGGGAGGGAAGAAATGAACAAGGGGAAGGGAGGAAGAAATGGAAGGAAGGAGGAAGGAAGGGGGGAGGGAGGGAAGAAATGAACAAGGGGAAGGGAGGAAGCAACCTGCAAGTCTTCTTTTCCTTTGGATCCTTGGCCTGCCACACTTTCTATTATTCTACTAGGCATTTTCCATTGTGGGAAATTGGGAGGGGGGATTGTATGGAGTTAGATGATACGTAGCCATAACAACATTCTTTCTAGAAAGCCAAGGTCATCCTTTGTCTTTGCATCTCTGCACCTGACCGGAACTGGATGGGCGGAAGCTGCTAGCATGGCAGGGGGAGATTGGGCCATGGGGTGGACTTGTGGGTGTGGGGCCAAGATCTGGAACTTTCAACCGGGTGGGGAAAACCGGGAAGCTTTCAGATTCTCTCTTAATAAATTGGGACTTTGAGGAATACTTTGCCTTGGACTCTGATTTAATTTTGGGTGCTATTTGGAACCCTGACATAAACTTGAATCTGGAGGCTTCCCGGTTTTTCCATCCAGTTGAAAGGCCCTGACAGAAGGAAGGAAAAACTGAGAAATTTGTCAAGTTGAGTTTTGCCTCATTTTACGGCATTGCTTGCCACGTTTGTTAAGTGAATCCCTGCACAGGTCTCAAGTTAATAACTGGCTTATTAAGTGAACCTGGATTTCCCCTGAACCTTGCTGGCCAGAAGGTGGCAAAAGGGGACTGCGTGACTCCTCCAAACAGCAACCGTCATAAATATGAGTCAGTTAACAGCTAGAGAAATGGACCACTGGGGATATTTTGGGCTGGAGGGGCCTTTTATTGGACTAGAAAACAAAAAAAAAGCCCCTTAATTTGGACACAGGTTCCGTGTGCCGAGCCAATCGACATTGCTATGAATAAACAGAATAGATGTGTAAAAAGTTCAAAGAAATCGCATTGTTTGAAATCCGTTTGTCTCGGTCTCGCTGCCCAACACTTGCAGGCAGGAATAAAAATCCGTTGCATTTTTTAAGGCCGCCGTCCGAGTTTAATTGCCGGGAAAAGAAATGGCTTGGTCAATCAGAATTTAATTTCTCCTCCACCCCATTACACGGCTGACGCGTTAGAAATCTGTTTTCGATCGACGGGGGCCTCATTAAAAGCACACACACACACAAAAAAAGGTCATATATATCAGGATCTTACGCGGATCAGCTTGCAACCCGGATTTTGCGAAATGCCTCTGGAAGAACATCTGTAGAAAGGCTGTGGCACATTTCGGCTGAGGGCCCTTTAATTCATCCGAGAGGTGAAACGAGAGGGAGAGCAGCGCAGCTGGTCCTCGACTTACGACCACAATGGTGCCCAAAATTCCCCGTGGCTAAGCGAGGCATTTGCCAAGTGAGCTCTGCCCCTTTCTTGCCACCGAATCACTGCCGTCGTTAAGTGAGCAGCATGATTGTTAAGTGAACCTGGCTCCCCCCCCCGGGGCGTTGTTGGTCGGAAGGTCGCAAAAGGGGATCGCGTGATCCCGGGAAACTTGCAATCGTCATAAATACGAGTCGGTTGGCAAGCATCGGAATTTGTATGGCGTGGGCCCGGGGATGTTCGCAATGGTTGTAAAATGATTGTGTGCGTGTGTGAGAGAGAGAAAGAAACAGAGAGAGAAAGGAAAGGGGAGCGAGTGGGAGCAAGAGGGAGGGAAGGGGGGAAGAAAGAGGAAAAGAAAGAAGAGAGAAAGAGGAAAAGGAAGGAAGGAAAGGATTGGGGAGAGGGAGAGAAAAGGAAGGGAGAGAGGGAGGAGAAAAAAAGAAACAGGAAAGGAAAGGAAGGAAGGAAGGAAAGGAGAGGGAGAGAAAGGGAAGGGGAAGGAAGAGAAAGAAAGAAGAGAGAGGAAAAGGAAGGAAGGAAAGGAGAAGAGAGGGAGAGAAAGGGGAGAGGGAGGAAGGAAAAAAGAAAAAGAAGAGAGAGGAAAAGGGAAGGAAAGGAGAGGGGGAGAAAGGGGAGGGAGGAAAAAAGAAAGAGGAAAGGAAAGGAAGGAAAGGGGAAGAGAGGGAGAGAAAGGGGAGAGGGAGGAAGGAAAAAAGAAAAAGAAGAGAGAGGAAAAGGGAAGGAAAGGAGAAGGGGAGAAAGGGAAGGGAGGGAGGGAGGGAGGAAAAAAGAAAGAGGAAAGGAAAGGAAGGAAAGGAGAAGAGGGAGAGAAAGGGGAGGAGAAGGAAAAAAGAAAAAGAGAGGAAGGAAGGAAAGGAGAAAGGAAAGGGAGAGAAAAGAAAGGGGGAGGAAGGAAGGGAGAAAAAAACAAGAGAGAGGAAAAGGAAGGAAGGAAAGGAGAAGAGAGGGAGAGAAAGGGAAGGGGAGAGAGGAAGAAAGGAAAGAAAGAAATCTGTGGGGCTTCTATCCACAGAACTCAAAGGGAAGAAAATTCCTTCTACAGATTTTGGAGTAACGCACATGAGAATTAAACGTTTGAACCTCTCCCCACCGATATCATTCCATATCGAGTGCCCCTCTTTCTAATTACAACCTTCTCTCTGAATTCTCCTCCTCCCCCCCCCCAAAAAAAAACACTAAGGAGCCCAACGTACACGTGGATGAAACACATCTCCTCTTTTAATCTCCCATCCGAACCGTGCAGGAGTCAAGTCCAAATTTAAGTTTTAATTGCTTTGCTTAACAGTGATTCTCTCTGCGTTCGCAGTTGGCATTGGGAGCCTCCGTTGAGCTCCCTTGGGCGAGATGAATCACGAGAGGAGCCGTGAGTCATGAAGTCCCGGAAATTATTTGCACGCAACTTCCTTTTCCAATTTCTTTGGGGGGCCACAGCAGCTGCAGGATTTCTAACTACCAGTTTCTGATTAATTTCACATCTTGAGATGCTGTCAGTCTAAAGTTGGTCCAAAAGCAGAAGTAGGGGAAACATTTATGACTTTTGGACTTCAACTCCCAGAATTCCTGAGCCAGCATGGCCCCCTTTAGAAACAGTGGACTTCAACTCCCAGAATTCCTGAGTCAGAATGGCCCCCTTTAGAACCAGTGGACTTCAACTCCCAGAATTCCTGAGCCAGCATGGCCTCCTTTACAACCTATGGACTTCAACTCCCAGAATTCCTGAGTCAGAATGGCCCCCTTTAGAACCAGTGGACTTCAACTCCCAGAATTCCTGAGTCAGCATGGCTCCCTTTAGAACCAGTGGACTTCAACTCCCAGAATTCCTGAGTCAGAATGGCCCCCTTTAGAACCAGTGGACTTCAACTCCCAGAATTCCTGAGTCAGAATGGCCCCCTTTAGAACCAGTGGACCTCAACTCCCAGAATTCCTGAGTCAGAATGGCCCCGTTTAGAACCAGTGGACCTCAACTCCCAGAATTCCTGAGCCAGCATGGCGCCCTTTAGAACCAGTGGACCTCAACTCCCAGAGTTCCTGAGTCAGCATGGCCCCCTTTAGAAACAGTGGACTTCAACTCCCAGAATTCCTGAGTCAGCATGGACCCCTTTAGTGGACTTCAACTCCCAGGATTCATGGCTGACTCAGGAATTCTGGGAATTGAAGTCCACAAGTTCTTAAAAGGGCCATTGTTCCCCACTCCTGGTCTGAAACATTGTGGGGATGTTTCCCAGAGAAACTCAGTGCAGGTTTTGTCCTTGACGTAGCAACACAATTGAGCCCAAAATTTTCTCTTGCTAAGCGAGACGGTTGTTAAGCGAATTTTCCCCTATTTTGCGAGGTTTCTTGCCACCGTTGTTAAGCGAACGTTATGCCGTTGTCAAGTTAGCAACACAGTTGTTCAGTGAATCTGGCCTCTCCTTTAACTTTGCCCGTCAGAAGGTCGCAAAAGGGGACGGCGACCGTCATAAATAGGGGTCAGTTGCCAAGCATCTTGAATTTTGAACCCTTGACCACGGGGGTGCCACAATGGCTGTGAAACGCTGGTGAGTCACTATTTTCACCGCTGTTTTCGAGGATTGCCTGTGCTATAAAAACCTTGGGACTTGGTTTACAACTTCAGAAGTTTTGGGTGCGTTGAAAAAGGGGGCCGGACAAGCAAACCATTTGTCTTAAAACGGTGCAGGGTCTCCTGCTTGAGCAGGGGGTTGGACTAGAAGACCTCCAAGGTGCCTTCCCACTCTGTTACTCTATTCAAAATCAAGGAGGGAAGCAAGTTAGAACTAAGGAGAACTTTCCTGACAGTTAGAACCATTAACCCAGTGGTGGGTCCCGGATCCCATTCCAACTGGTACGGTTGGAACGGGCCCAGTGTTGTCCACCTGGACGCGCGGGCATGCGTTGTAGCTGCCAGTGACGCTTCCGCAAGCCTCCACGATGCTTCAGCTGCACGGCGGAGCGTCGTGCAGGCACTGTACGCACCATGTGTAGAAGCGCTGAAGGCTTTAAAGGACAGGTAAGGAGCTCGGGTGGGCCCTCTGGAGCACGGTACCCGAACAGAACCCAGTGCTCCAGGCAGGCTCCGATACACCCGTACCGGGCCATACCGCCTGCAACCCACCCTTGCTTTAACCAGTGGAACAACTTGCCTCCAGAAGTTGTGAATCAGAGGTGGGTTCCTACCAGTTCGCACCTCTTCGGTAGAACCGGTTCGTCAAATCTACTGAACCGGTTAGAAGAGGTTCCACCAGTGGACCCGGAAAGCAGGCCACACCTACAGAAGAGGTTCCAAAAAGGTTTGAAACCCACCACTGCTAAAGGCCTAGGGGTGCGAGGGTCTTGTAACTTGACAGCTTTAAGACTTGCACACTTCAATGCCAGAGTTCCTGAGCCAACGTGACTGGAGGAGGAATTCTGGGAATTGAAGTCCACAAGTCTTAAAGCTGTCAGGTTTGAAGACCCCTGGGATTTTTTTTTCTAAAGGGTTAGGGGTGCAAGGGTCTTGTAACTTGGACCGACCTAAGTACTAATTCATAATTTCATATCCGGTCACATGGGTGGCAAGCCACTCCCACAAAGGATGCCACACCCACAGAGTAGGTTCCAACAACTTTTGAAACCCACCACTGTTGTGAATGCTCCATCACTGAAGGTCTTCAAGAAGAGACTGGGCAGCCATTTGTCTAAAATGGTGTAGGGTCTCCTGAGCTTGAGCCAGGGGGTTGGACTAGAAGACCTCCAAGGTCCCTTTCCAAGCCTGTTATGGTCTTCTTCCGAGTCTTCAGGTGCACATCTTCACCCGTGAGGACAATTCTTTGACGTGCGATGTGTCTTCTTTTTTGTCTCCTCATCCAGGCGATACAAGGCTGACCCCGTGTGTGTCGATCTCCAGAACCAGATCTTCCAGTGCTACCAACAGAATCCAAAGCAGACCCTCAGCTGCTCAGCTCTGGCTGCCGAATACTTCAAGTGTGTCCAGCACGCTCGGCAGGTGGGCGCAAATGTTGAGCCTTTCTTCGCACTCGGCTCGTTGTGATTGCGATGGGATGACCACGCCCAACCTTCCCTAACTCACCCCCCCCCCCCCCCATTGTATTGCATGACATTATGCTGGCCAGTTTGGTCCTGCGGTTAAGACACCAGGCTAGAAAGTGGGAGACTGGGAGTTCTAGTTCCGCCTCGGCCACGAAAACCGGATGAGTGATTTTGGGGCCAGTCGCCAGGAGACGGCGAGTTCTAGTCTCACCACTTCACAGGGTTGTTGATGTGGTGGGGAAAATATGCCATGCACTGTTTTATGATATTTTGATGTCACCAGATGTCTTGTCAAATTTGCCAAATTTTAACTCCCTGGAAGTCGCGGATCCTGGATTTTGGAGGCTTTCTGTAAATTAACCCATTTGAGGTACCTTGAGTGAAAATGGTTTTGTCGTAACACACCTAAGAATGTGTTTTAAAAAATCGTATCCCTAAAATTGAGCCCTGGATTGGATGCTGGGATGCTGCGTTCGGTGCTTGTTGTGGCTTGTCGGTTCCCGGCCTCTTCAGCAGCCGAATCGGAGGAAGAGGAGGAGGAGGAGGAGGAGGAGGAGGAGGAGGAGGAGGAGGAGGAGGAGGAGGAGGAGGAGGAGTGGGAATCAGGGTCAGCATCGCAGCAATCTGGGAGCTCCGAGGGGGAAGAGGGAATGGAGCTGTTAGAGAGAGAGAAGGAGGTGGAGCCCGGGCCGTCCATCAGCCCTCAGATGGAGAGTCAACAGCCCCCAGGCCTGGTGGCAGCTGATGAGGAAGAGGAGGAACAGCTGGGTCCAGTGCCTGACGCATGGATGCACAGAAGTCAGAGGAGAGAAGAGCAGTAGAAATCTATGGGCTGGTCCTTGGGACAGAAGATCCCTGAGTGCCTGACGTGCGGATGTACAGAAGGCAGAGGAGAGGAGAGCAATGGAAATCTATGGGCCGGTCCTTGGGACGGAAGATCCCTGAGTGCCTGACGTGCAGATGCACAGAAGGCAGAGGAGAGGAGAGCAGTGGAAATCTATGGGTCGGTCCTTGGGACAGAAGATCCCTGAGTGCCTGATGTGCGGATGCACAGAAGTCAGAGGAGAGGAGAGCAGTGGAAATCTATGGGCCGGTCCTTGGGACAGAAGATCCCTGAGTGCCTGACGTGCGGATGCACAGAAGTCAGAGGAGAGGAGAGCAGTGGAAATCTATGGGCCGGTCCTCAGGACGGAAGAGCCACCGCTACTAGCGAAGCCCCACCCGAGCTCTGGGGAGCAAAGGCAGGGGGCAGAGATGAATAGGTGTGGCAGGCAACTATCCATCTCCCTGTTGGAGGGACTTGTCAGCCGGCGATAAAAACTTTTTGCCGGGGCTGCCGGCATTCCCAATAAAGGAATCTTTTGAGTTCACTTCAGAGGAGTTAAGGTTAAGGTTAGAGTTATGTCATGTTTGGGGAGCTGGGTCAGAACCCTGCTGGGCTGTGGTTGTTCAAGTCCGGTCCAAGCTCCAAGGCTTTCTACAGGAGAAGAATAGGCAGAACTGAGGGCAGAGTTAAATGCATCATTAGCTTAGAATCATTGCATTCCCACAAACGGTCCATATCCTACCCCTCTTGAATTCGTTAACCCTTAACAGGCACCAATTTCCTGTTGAACTTAAGTGGACCAGATTCTTGTGCTTAGGCTCGAGTACAGGTACTCCTCGACTTACAACCATTTGTTTAGCGACCGCTCAAAATTACAACGGCCCTGAAAGTAAATGACTTATGACCGAAGCGAAGCCAATGGGGAAACCAGATTCACTTAACCACCGTGTTAAGCACCGATTCGCTTAGCCACTGTGGCGAGAAGGTCGTAAAATGGAGCAAAAAAACCTCTTGTTTAGTAGTTGAAATTTTGGGCTCAGTTTTGGGTCGTAAGTCGACGACTAGCCGTAAATCTACCCCGCAACCTAACCAACGCACCTGATTCTTTGCACCTGACACTTTCCCTGGATGGATAATTGCCAAGCCGTCCTCTGAAATCAGCCGCTGTTCAACATTTTGTGAGTTTTTGCTCCCTTCTTGCCTTTTCACGAAGAGGATGCAGAAAATGGCTCTCCGCCAACAGCACTTGGGTAAGATTGCCAGCAGCGGCCACAGCGCGTCCGTTTTGGCTCGTCGCGAGCCCTGCTTTTTTAAATTAAACCCTCTTGTGGTTTTCTTTTTTTTATTATCCCGTCTTTCCCAAGTTGGCCCAGCAGCCAATCTACTCTCTTAAGTCCCTCTCGGATGGACGGACGAGACCCGGTCCAGGAAGGCCGTTTTGGCTGGAGCGCCTCTCGTTCTCTTCCTTTGTGGCTCTGCGCATCTAGAGCGAGCGAGTGCGATGATAATGGCCATGGAGGCAGCCGGCCAAAATTTCTTTTTGTACGGAGTTTTGTCTCGAGAGTGCCGGAAACTGGCAGCGACCATCTGGAAGGAGCAGAGAAAGAGGAAGACAATTAGGGCATCTGTACTCACACAGCTTTTCCTGGCATTTTCAAGTTGCTCGTTCGATACTCCCCATTTGTAACACTCACAACGGAAGAGAAATGGAGGACGCTTCTCCGCGCGGGCTTAGCTGGCACGGGAAAACGCGTCAGAGGCAGGTTTCTCGGAGTCTTTCCCCACCATATGTGGACATTTCGGGGGAACGGGCGCAGCATGCTTCTCCCCCAAAACACTTAGGTGTATACAGGTAGTCCTCGGCTTATGACTGCCTGTTTAGTAACCCCTCGAAGTTACAACGGCACTCAAAAAAGCGAACAATGAATGTTTTTTCACACGTAACGATGGTTGCAGGATCCTCATGGTTAGTGATCTGAATTTGGACACTTGGCAATTGGTTCATATTTATGACGGTCGTGGGGTCCCAGGGACACACGATCCCCTTTTGCAACCTTCCGTCAAGTGAATTCCACGGATAATTTCTTATATTATTATTAACATGCTCTGTTGCTAAGGAGTTAGATGTTCTACTCCCCCTCCCCACTTGAAAAGAATTCTGTTCCAGCTGCCACTTGGGCATGGGCGTGGCCAGCACGTGACTCATCCGGCCTGTGGGCTGGGAGTTTTAGACATTCTACTCCCCCTCCCCACCTGAAAAACGCTCTGTTGCTAAGGAGTTAGTCTGAGGGGGAGAAGGGGATAAGATGCACTTAACAACCGTGTGGCTAACTGAACAACTGCAGTGATTCACTCAGTGGCAAGAGAGGTCGTAGAATGGGGCGAAGGCTTCTTTAGCAACTGTCTCGCTTAGCAACATAAATGTTGGGCTTGATGGTGGTCGCAGGTCGAGGACTAGCAGTGCTACATACATATTGTCCTTGACTTACGACCGGTTGCTTTAATGACCGTTTGAAGTGATGACAGACCACCCCCCCCCCAAAAAAAAGGGGACTTAACAACCCAGTTTTGCAATTTTGCAAATTTGATGAGTTCCTCTTCTATTCCCTCATCTAAGTCATTTATGAAGATATTGAAGAGCACTGGGCCTAAGACAGAACCTTGTAGTATCCCACTGCTTCCTTTCCTCCACGTGGACGTAGCGCCATGAAGGACCACTCCTTGAGTATGGTTTTTCAGCCAGGTGCAAATCCATCTGGGGGTGAAGCTATCCATCCCACTCTTTTTCTAGCTTCCCAAGTAGTCGGTTGTGGTCTTTATTTGTCGAATGCTGAAGTCGAAGTATATTATGTCCATTAGTATTTCGCTGGTCTACTAATTTAGCCAACTATGTTGGCATGATCTGTTTTTAACAAACCCATGCTGACTGCTAGTTATTACTTTACTCATTCCTAGACTTTGGCGGATCTGAATTGGTCTACAGTTTCCTGGTTCGGTCTATTGAGTAGGATTTTATCAGCCAGTTTCAAATCCATCTGGGGGTGATACTGTCTCTCCCATTTTTTTCCAGCTCGCCAAGAAGTTAGTTAATATTCTGTTAATATAACCTTGGAATAAAGTTATAGAACTTACAACGCCGCTGAAAAAAAGTGACTTAACAACTGGTCCTCGCCCTTACAACCGTCACAGGGTCCCTGCGAGTCACAGGATCAAAATTTGAGTCATAGATTTTGTACAGCATCCCCCGGGGGGGAGGGGTGTTGTCCCGTGAATGCAACTGTCAACCTTCCCAGCTGGCTCTCACTCAGCAAAGTCAGTGGGGGAAGCCGGATTCGCTCAATGACCCAGCGCTTCACTTAACGACCGTGGTGATTTGTTTCACGGCCGCAGCAAAAAAAAAAAGGTGTAAAATTGGGCGTGGCTCACCAGAAGCACCGCCTTGCTTACCCACAGACGGGTGTGAGACGTTGTGGTTGTGAAATCGTCGGCTACCTGCAGTTCTTGCTTCTCTGGACTACCTCGCAGGGCTTAACCAACTCCTGAAAGTGCCATAGAAAAGCTCTTTATCTGCCTTTCAGAGTTGAGTTTACAGTTCTGACTGATGTCGATGCCCGGAATAATTTGGCAAGCGAGCAAGAGTTTTGTTATTACTGTAACGCGCTCTTGTACGCTGCCCTTGAAGAGTGTTCGAAGACTTCAGTTAGTCCAGAACGCAGCCACGCGAGCGATTGTGGGTGCACCCAGGTACACCCACGTCACACCTATCCTCCGCGAGCCGCACTGGCTACCCATTAGTCTCCGGACCCACTTCAAAGTGCTGGTCGCTACCTATAAAGCCCTACATGGCATCGGACCTGGGTACCTGAGAGACCGCCTCCTGCCGATTACCTCCCAAAGACCGATTAGATCTCACAGGTTAGGTCTCCTCCGGATTCCATCTGCCAGCCAATGTCGGCTGGCGACTCCCCGGGGAGAGCCTTCTCTGTTGCAGCTCCAGCCCTTTGGAACGACCTCCCAGTGGAGATCCCGGACCCTTACTACCCTCCCGGCCTTCCGCAAAGCCACCAAGTCCTGGCTGCTCCAGCAGGCCGGGGGGCTTGTGAAACATCCAGCCCCACGGAAACTGTGAAATGTTGCGTTTTTTTAAAAAAATGTTGTCTTTGTCTATTTATCCCCCTTCCCTTGTCTATTGTGAGCCGCCCGGAGTCCTTCGGGAGTGGGCAGCATACAAGACAAATAAACTAAACTAAACTAAACTTGTTTATAATCAGGTGAGATGTCCGACGCAGTGGTGGGATTCAAATAATTTAACAACCAGTCCTCTGCCCTAATGACCGGGTGGGTGGGTGGGGCTTAGTGGTCATGTGACTGTGTGGGCGTGGCCAACTCAATGTCACTTAGGTCGATGGGCGCTTTGCCTTAGCTGTTTACAATGTAGCAAGGGTAAACCGGAGAGGCAGTTTCTGTAAGCAGGGCAATATAGATTAGGCTAGAAACAACGCCAGAACGTTTCCTTCCTGCCTTCCTTACAGGATTAGCCCTGAAAAGTGGAAAAAAACAAAAGTACATTTCTTCCAACAACCGGTTCTCCGAACTGCTTAGAAAGTTACTAACCGGTTCTCCAACCGGACAGGTGCGAACCGGCTGAATCCCACCACTGGTCTCACGTGAGCAAGTTTTATGAGCAATTCATCCGAAATGATGCAGCCGCGGAAGCTTCAAACGCCCGAGAGGAGCGCTTCCCCCCCCGCGTGCACCCACCTCAATCTTCCTTGTGTCACGCAGGGCTTCCCCTGCCCCCCCCCCAGGCAGAAAAATTGGGGGGTTTCTTCCAAAGTCAGCAAACTGCAGGTGATGGAGAATGGCCTATAGTTTTTTGGGGGCTCACTTGTTGGGATACCTGAAAGGAAAGTGCAGAGAGCCGATTGGTTCTCCGTCCTCCATAGCCCAAATACACACACACACACACACACACACACACACACACACACACACACACACACAGAACGATCATTCCTCTGAAAAACGCCACAATGAAGGAAGGCCGTGGTGGAGTTTGTGCACCGTAACCGATAACAAAAGGCGGGGGGGGGGGGGGATGCAACTAAAATAAAATAAAAATGAAATGAAAATAGATAAAGTAAAGGAACGAAAAACAAAAGAAAGAATCAAAGGAAACGAGTAAAACAACGTTAAAATAATAAGAAAGAGAGTACCAAAAAAAATATAACGAAGCGAAGCATATAATAAAATAGAAAAGGAAAGAAATAAAAGGAAATGAAATAATCAATAAAATAATGGAAAGTAAAATTTTTTAAAAAAAGAAAGAAATTAAAGAAAAAAAAATTAAATAAGAGGGTAGGCAGAAGATATCGTGTCCAAGAAAGTTTTGGATCTGGCTGTTGGGGAGATTCTGCCGCAGGGAAATAGAAGGTTTCGGCCACATGAGGATGAACTCCTCTTCCTCCCTTGGATCCTGTCCAAAAGGTTTGGTGATGAAGCTGTTAGGAACTGCAGACCTTCTTCACCCAAAAGATACCAGGCCATCTTCTGTTGGGGGGGGGGGATATGGCTGGACAATTCTGTGTTGCTTGTTTGATTGAGTTTTATCCCGCCCGTTATTATAAATAACTCAAGATGGTATAGATATCCAACATACTTACTTCCTCTCTTCCGCACAACAGCAGGCGGGCTGAGATAAGAAACGGCCGAAATTCACCTACCTGCCTTTCATGCCCAAGGTGGGACTAGAACTCCCCATCTCTTGAAGATTGGCCCAAAGTCACCCAGCCTCCTTTATTGCCTAAGGCGGGACTAGAATCTTACCGTCTCCTTGTGATTGGCTCAAAGTCACCCAGCCTCCTTTATCGCCTAAGGCGGGACTAGAACCTTACCGTCTCCTTGTGATTGGCTCAAAGTCACCTAGCCTCCTTTATCGCCTAAGGCGGGACTAGAACCTTACCGTCTCCTTGTGATTGGCCCAAAGTCACCCAGCCTCCTTTATCGCCTAAGACGGGACTAGAACCTTACCGTCTCCTTGTGATTGGCTCAAAGTCACCCAGCCTCCTTTATCGCCTAAGGCGGGACTAGAACCTTACCGTCTCCTTGTGATTGGCTCAAAGTCACCCAGCCTCCTTTATCGCCTAAGGCGGGACTAGAATCTTACCGTCTCCTTGTGATTGGCTCAAAGTCACCCAGCCTCCTTTATCGCCTAAGGCGGGACTAGAATCTTACCGTCTCCTTGTGATTGGCTCAAAGTCACCCAGCCTCCTTTATCGCCTAAGTCGGGACTAGAATCTTACCGTCTCCTTGTGATTGGCTCAAAGTCACCCAGCCTCCTTTATTGCCTAAGGTGGGACTAGAACCTTACCGTCTCCTTGTGATTGGCTCAAAGTCACCCAGCCTCCTTTATCGCCTAAGGCGGGACTAGAATCTTACCGTCTCCTTGTGATTGGCTCAAAGTCACCCAGCCTCCTTTATTGCCTAAGGTGGGACTAGAACCTTACCGTCTCCTTGTGATTGGCTTAAAGTCACCTAGCCTCCTTTATTGCCTAAGGCGGGACTAGAACCTTACCGTCTCCTTGTGATTGGCCCAAAGTCACCCAGCCTCCTTTATCGCCTAAGGCGGGACTAGAACCTTACCGTCTCCTTGTAATTGGCTTAAAGTCACCCAGCCTCCTTTATCGCCTAAGGCGGGGCTAGAACTCACTGTCTCCTTGTAATTGGCCCAAATTCACCCAGCTGTCTTTCACTCCTAAGGTAGGACTAGAACTCCCATTTTCTAGCCTAGCACATCAACCTATAGACTAAATTGGCTCTCGATTCTACTATAGATAAGGTTTCATACCTAGTTTTGTAGCTCGGCTTCTTTCGGTCGCGCAGTTGTCAGAGTGCAGTACTGCAGGCGACTTCTGCTGCCTGCAATTTGGCAGTTCGAATCTCACCAGGCTCCAGGTTGACTCTTCCTTCCATCCTTCCGAGGTGAATAAAACGAGGAGCCAGATTGTTGGGGGGGCAAGAGGCTAACATTTTAAAACCACTTAGAAAGGGCTAGAAAAGTACTGTGAAGCGGCATATAAGTCTTAAGTGCTATTGCTATTCTGATTTTTTCTTTCTTTTCCCCCCCACCTTGATTCCCCCCCCCCTCTTCTCTTGCAGTGCAACGCTGGCCGGGGAGGATAACATCTGCCGCGCACGGCGCATCCTTTCCACCACTTCGATTCTAGCAGCTGGAAGGATGGGGGGGAGCGGGTTATTCCGGAACGATCCAACACCCCACAGGTGGAAAGTGCACCATCTCCAGAAGACCCCAATCGACAGCTGTGGGCTATGGCATCATGACGACTATGTTTATCTCCTTAGGCTGGGAACGGCGTAATGCTTAACCCTCTTAGTAGTAATTGAAGGGAAGGGAAAGCCAAACCTTACTTGCCCTTAAGACAGAGGCAATCCAGCCTGGGTAACTTTAAGACCTGGGGACTTCCAACTCCCAGAATTCCCCAGCCAGCCATGCTGGCTGGGGAATTCTGGGAGTTGAAGTCCACAAATCTTAAAAAGTCGCCAAAGTTGGATACCCCCTGCTTTAGGGAAAGATCTCTTCGCGGGGAAAGCGGTGGTTTTAATTTATTGCTGAACGACCATCTTGGTCGCTCTGAATCCCGGCGCTGCTAAAATCGTGTCTCCGAAAACTCCGCAGCACGGAAAGTTTCCCTTGGTTTGCAAATCATGATTAAAGCGTCTGGTTACATCCTTGTAACGTACCAGCGAGCTGAAACTTTAAGTTACTGACAATTATGTATCCGTAATAAAAGGGCGTGGGGTTTTTTTTTTGTTTTTTTTTTGGCAAACATGCCGCGAGATCTCGGCTGATCTTCTTCCGGGAACGGGGGAGGGGAACGCGAATGGGCACAGGAAATTGTCACACACACACACACTTTGTGAAGCACTGAAACTGCCGTTTATTTTATGGATTGAAGGATCAGACGTAGGAATCGGCCCCTCCTAACTTTCCTACTGTTTTACTTTCGTATTCTCTCTGTATGCCGTATTGTAAACTAATAATAAAAAAAAATTAAAACTTTAAAAAAAGGAATCGCCCATCCATCTCATAGAGGGAGGCTGGGCAAGTGTACCTCTGAAAACATTAAAGGGATAAAAACAGTACGGAAAAATTGGGGGAAAAAGCTGAGATAATATTCATTCATTCATTCATTCATTCATTCATTCATTCATTCACTTTCAGCCTTTTTTAAAGCCATTTTTCGCCCTCCCCAGGCTCCAGAGGCTTTATAGGAGCCTGGGGAGGGCAAAAACAGCCACTCCCATCCATAGGGTCGTTTTTCATCCTCCGAAGTCTTCAGGGAAGCCTCGTGAATGTCCCTGAAGGCTCCGGAGGGCTTAAACCGGCCCTACGAGCAAACCGGAAGTCCGTTCCCAAACTTCCGGTTTGCCCATAGGGCCATTTTTTGCGCTCCGGGGGCTTCAGGGAAGTTTCTGAATCTTCTGGAGGGGCTGTTTTCGGCCTCCCCAGGCGCCTATAAAGCCTCTGGAGCATGGGGAGGGCGAAAAAAGCACGCATGCGCAGTGGGGGTGTTGTGCACTGCATTATGGGTGCGGCACGCCTGCGCGCAGCCCCCCTGCACTTCCCCCCGCTTACGGCACGCGAGCCAAAAAAAGGTTTCACCATCGCTGGCCTAGATGGTACCTTAAACCAGTGTTTCTCAACCTTGGCAACTTGAAGGTGTCTGGACTTCAACTCCCAGAATTCCCCAGCCAGCATTCGCTGGCTGGGGAATTCTGGGAGTTGAAGTCCAGACACCTTCAAGTTGCCAAGGTTGAGAAACACTGCCTTAAACAATGCGTGATAACGTCAAACGATAAGCCAGCCGAACTGATTACGCTTGCAGAACTGCAAACCACGAAAAAGGGGTGACTTCCCCAGACTCCAGGACTGGCCCAGGTTCCTCCCCAACCTCCTCACTGTCCGGATCTGCCGCCAGCTCTGCTGTGGGGCCACAACACTCGCAACATTCAAAATTGTAAAAAGCGAGATATCTATTCGGGAATCAAATTTCATTTATGTGTGAAAAGAACTCTGATGGATTGCTTTTATCGTCACTGTTAACCGGTGCACCGATTTCCTGCAGGAACTCTGCAGAATGTAGAAAGCATGTGGGGGGGGGAAGCCCACCCTGCATTTCTAAGGCGAAAGTGGGTCCTTAGGGAGCATCGCAGAAGGGACCTTGGAGGTCTTCTAGTCCAGCCGTCCCCAACCATTGTGGATTAGCAGCCTGGCTTGGGGGGAGGGGCGAGAGGAACCGGACCGCACATAAGTCTTGTCAAATGGATAGGTCACGTGACCAACTTGAACTTATGACGTTTTTTTACGCTGGTCCTTAAGTGAACACAGCGATTGTAAAGCGGCCGCCCTGGCGGTGAAGCAGATGCCACAGTCATTAAGTGAACCAACGGTTTGCTATGCGTGTGGCACGTAGAGAAGAGCGACAGAGATGGTTGAAGGGCTGAGTGGCTACGGTTTCAAGAAAGTTGGTTTGTTTAGCCCAGGGGTCGGCAACCTTAAACACTCAAAAGAGCCACAAAGGTCCTAACCGGAAGCCCCCGATTTAATTCTGGAGCCGACTGGAAGTCCAGTTCCCTCACCATAGAGACTCCTCCTAGCACATCCTTTTTCCTTTGCCGATCAGATGTGCGGTTTCCCCACCATAGAATCTCCTCCTAGCACGGCACTCTTTTTCCTCTGCTGACTGGAAGTCCTTCTCTTCTTTCTCCCTTCCCCCTCCAACCATAGAGTCTCTTCCTAGAGCATGGCCCTTTTTCCTCTGCTGACCAGAAATCCGGTTCCCCCACTATAAAGTCTCCTCCTAGAGCGGCGTCCTTTTTCTCCCTCTACCTGTCCTAACCGAAAGCCCTATCAATTGTGATGCCGACCGGAGACAGGGAGCCGCAACAGAGGGATGAAAGAGCCACATGCGGCTCCAGAGCCACCGATTGCCGACCTCTGGTTTAGCCTAAAGAAGAAAAGTTAATAAGGCTTCCTTAATTGGACATTTAAACTGTTTTCTCCAAAACCCTTTGGATAGATTCACACAACCCACTAAACCTGATTGGTTTTAAATTCTGCATTTGTTTTTTGTACGTGTGTGACATTTGTTTCTGTTTGGGGGATTTCTGTTTCAAAGTATTGTGTGAACTCAAAAAACCGGGTTTGTTCGGGAATCGGATTAAACAAACAGAACACAAACCCTTGTTATGGCTAGAGATGATTTTGAACGAATTTTGCTTCCTCTTTTAATCCATTTAACATGGCGCCTGCTTATTATGCTACTGTTTTTTAGATGCTTTAGTAAGTGTGTTGCCTCAGGGTCCTTTTCTCTCTGGAAGGCGCAGTTAATACATCATTTTATAAATAAATACGGCCCCGTTTCATCTGTAAATACCAGAAATGGGATCTGTGCCCTTTTTAATATAAAGTACATGCCTTCCATTATATTTCAACTTTACTATGTCGAGTTTTGCAAAGGTGAAACTCAAGATATAAAGGGTAAAATATAAATTTGGGTGGAAGCTTGTTTCTTACCGACACGCCGTGCATTCATGATGAACCCTTTTCATAAAAATGAACCCAAAGACGGATTTTTGAGGGTGGAAAAAATGACTGCTTTCCATCCTTGGAATGTTTAAGGAACAAAAATCATTTAACGTGGATTGATTAAACATTTGGGTACAACTGTTCAATACCTCTTAACATTTCATTATCGAAATGTTACCATCTGTGAAACAGTCGACTAAGTATAATAACTAAAAATAATAATTTTCACACACACCCCCTAAAAATCTCATTTTGCAGGGCCTTAATTTAGCAAGTTCATCAATAATCCTGTTTAATTGATCTTGGTTGGGTTTATTTCGGCACAAATATTCCATCTTCCGTTGCAATAACTCCCAAATCTATACTCTTGAGGCCATTAGGAGCAAAACTCATTAATTTAGCAAGAGGCCTTTTCAAGAAAACCAGGTACGAATGGAGAAATGCAAAATTACGGTTAGTTGTCGCCAAATAATGCAAAGATTTTGAGCTCAGATAAACAATATTGTGAGTCAAGGATTCCTCGCCTTCAACAGGGGATTGGACTAAATGATCTCTGAGGTCCCTTCCAATGCTGTGATTCTATGATTTATAGGCAAAGATGGAATGAAATTACTCTGGTCAGAAGCTGCAGAAAAAATGTGGGAATTCAATTTTAAAAAGTGACTTATGAATGTTTTCCACTCTTACGACCATTGCAGCATCCTCGTGATCCTCAAAATCCAGACACTTGGCCACTGACTCATGATGGTTACCATGTCCTGGCATCCTGTAATCCCATTTTGCGACCTTCTGACAAGCAAACTCCACGGGGGAAGCCCAATTCACTTAACAACCGTGTGACTAACTTAACAGCTGCAAGGATTCACATAACCAGCGTGGCGAGAAAGGTCATAAAACGGGAGCAAACCTCACTTAGCAAATGTCTCGCCAGCAACAGAAATTCTGGGCTCAATTGTGGCCGTAAGTCGGGGACCACATGGAATATTTCATTTCATTTATTGAATTTCTAGGCCGCCCAATCCCGAAGGACTCCGGGTGGCTTACAGAAATGAAAAATATTAAAAAGAATTAAAACAACAAGACACAACTAAATTAAGAAGAAGCACAACATGCACCCAGTCTAAACGGGGCTGGACCTCAATCAAGAGGTCAACAGCCCCAGGCCTGCCGGAAAAGCCAGGTTTTAATAGCTTTGCGGAAGGCCATGAGAGTGGGTAGGGCCCGGATCTCTGGGGGTAGCTCGTTCCATAAGGTCGGAGCGGCAACAGAGAAGGCCCTACTCCCGAGGCGTCGCCAGCCGGCATTGTCCCGCTGAAGGCACCCGGAGAAGGCCCATCCTGTGCGATCTTATTGGTCTTAGGGAGGAGTGCGGCAGAAGACGGTCTCACAGGTATCCGGGTCCTAGGCCATGTAGGGCTTTAAAGGTGATAACCAGCACCTTGAATCGTGCTCGGAGACCGATGGGAAGCCAGTGCAGCTCGCGGAGGATAGGTGTAGTATGGGTGTACCTTGGTACACCCAATATCGCTCGTGCGGCTGCATTCTGGACTAATTGTAGTCTCCGAACACTTTTCAGGGGCAGCCCCAAGTAGAGCGCATTACAGTAATCCAGTCTTGAGATGACGAGGGAATAGTTCAGCAGCCCAGCGAGAGGCAGCGTCAAAGCGAAAAGGAAGAAGAGAGACAGGACGGCAAGGCTGCAGGGACATTTTCCTATCTTGATACGTCTTTATTTAAATAATTTATTGGTCTCCGGTCCCCCCCAAAGCTGAGGAGTTGCAATCAATCAGGGCGAGCCAAGGACGGAGATGATCTGTCTCTAATAAGAGAAGATGAAAAATGCATGAAAGATCAAATGGAAGAAAAGGCAATAGAAAAAAGGCAGGAGCCGTTCTCTAAATCTTGCCTGGGGGGGATCCGTTGTGCAGGCTGAGTTGCTTTGCAGATTGACAGATTTCCCCCTTTTAAATAAACAAACAAATAAATAAAAAGGAGGGGGGGAAGTTTGGAGGCTAAATAGGAAGTTGTAAAAAAAAAAAAGCCTGAGGTTTTGGTCCAAATCGTAAGTCACCCAGAAATAAATAAATAAGAATAAGAATAATAACACAGTTATTACTCAACACAGTTCAACTGTTCAGCAGTGACATCAAAATGAACTTTGGACTTGAAAAATGGGCTATATTATCTACGCAGCAAGGAAAAATGAAAAAAAAACCAGGAGGAATAGAACTGGGAAATGGAAATATAGTGAAAGGAAAGGATGATGGTTATAAGTACCTAGGCATATTGGAAGCAGATAACATCTTGAATGGAAAAGTCAAAAGGAATTCATCAGGAGGGTCCGCAAAATATTAAAATCAAAGCTGAATGCTGGAAACATAATTAAAGCCATTAATAGCACTAGCAAAAGCAGTTAGACTTATATACCGCTTCATAGGGCTTTCAGCCCTCTCTAAGCGGTTTACAGAGTCAGCATATTGCCCCCAACAACAATCCGGGTCCTCATTTTACCCACCTCTGAAGGATAGAAGGCTGAGTCAACCCTGAGCCGGTGAGATTTGAACAGCCGAACTGCAGAACTGCAGTCAGCTGAAGTAGCCTGCAGTGCTGCATTTAACCACTGCGCCACCTGATTACATGGGCAGTTCCAGGGATAAGCTACTCAGCTGGAATCATCAACTGGACTCTGGCTGAACTGGAAATCGTGGACCGGAAAACACGAAAACTTTTGAATATGTACCACGCTTTACATCCACGAAATGACATCGACAAGTTGTAGGGGGCAGGGGGCTATTTGCAAATCCATCAAACTGTAGAAGAAGAAAAACGAAGGTTGAATGATTATGTGAGCCAAAGTACAGAAAAACTGCTGGAGGCTGTGAAAACGGAGAACAGCATAAAAACAACAGAAACAAAGGCAGAATATAAGGAAAAACAGCTGGATGACAGATTAAATAGATGGAAAACCAAAGCTTTGCATGGACAGCACTTGAAAAACATTGAAGGAAAATGGGACGACAACTTGACGTGGGCATGGCGTAAGATGGGAACCATCAAGAAAGAAACAGAAGGTTTAATCCTGGCTGCTCAGGAACAAGCACTGCAAACTTAATGCCACGAAAGCGAAGATACAAAAATCCACTGACAACCCAAACTGCCGACTTTGCAATAACAAAGTCGAAACTGTTTCACATTTAATATGTGAATGCAGCAAAATCGCACAAACTGATTACAAAGCTAGACACGACCGAGTTGCTAAATTAATCCACCGGTCATTCTGTAAAAAATATGATTGACCTGTATCCAGAAAGTCATGGGAACATAAAGTGGAAAAAAGTTATCGAAAATGAGAAAGGGAAGATCTTGTGGGACTTTCGAATACAAAAGGATCGTCATTTGGAGCACAACACGCCAGATATTACGGTTGTAGAGGGCCGAAGTGTACAGTTTATTGATATCGCTGTTCTTGGAGATGCCGGAGTCAAAGAAAAAGAACAAAAACTCTGAGAGTTGAAGTCCACAAGTCTTAAAGTTGCCAAGGTTGGAGACCACTGCGCCAAAGCACCTGGGGGTAGAACAAGAAGCAATGGGTGGAAACTAATCAAGGAGAGAAGCAACCTAGAACTAAGGAGAAACTTCTTAACAGTGAGGACAATTATTGGTGACCAGTGGAACTGCTTGCCTCCAGAATTTGTGGGTGCTCCATCATTGGAGGTTTTAAAGAAGAGATGGGACCGCCACTTGTCTGAAATGATATAAGGTTTCCTGTTTGATCAGGAGGTTGGACTAGAAGACCTCCCCCAAGGTCCCTTCCAACTCTTAAAAAAAATGGATGGAAACTAATCAAGGAGAGAAGCAACCTAGACCTACGGATAAATTTCCCGATAGTGAGAACAATCAACCAGTGGAACAACTTGGCTCCAGAAGTTGTGAAGGGAGGTTTTGAAGAAGGGATTGGACAATCATTTGTCTTCAGCTGTATAGGGTCTTCTGCTTGAGCAGGGGGTTGGACTGGAAGACCTCCGAGGTCCCTTCCTACTCTGCTACTCTGAAGTCCAGAAGCAGCCTTCAAGCTGAAGATCTCAACCTGAAGCCCTTTGTGGTTCTCCATCACCATCCATGGCCGTGTTTCCAACTCTTTCACCGGCGATGCTACCGTTGCAGGTGGGGGGAGAAGGCCGGGCTTTGAAAAGAGCTTCATTAAAATTGAGGGTGGGGAGGAGGAGAGGGGGCGTTTGACGGCCTGTGATGGCCAGCCTGCCCTCCGGGATCACACCGCAGCTCCGTCCTAATGGGCCTTAATGCTGCATTAGCTAATAGGGGTGATCTAATTAGTCGGCAATGCCCCTGGCATAATGGGGAGGCCGCCTCTCCGGAGTTCTTGGAAAGAAGGAAGGGGCTTTTCGGTTGGATCCTGTGGGCCTCTTGGTCCAGCTTTGATGCAACTCATACCTTTGGTCAACCTGCGGTTCTGGGCAAGGAAGACTTGGGTGGAAATTAGTCCAGTCACCTTTAACATCAGGTGCTTAGTATCATTTCAGGCAGAGAAATCTCTTTCTTTCTCTCTCCCTCCCTCCTCCCTCTATCCTGATTCATCTCCTTCCCTCTCTTTCTCATTTCCTTCTCCCATCCATTTCTCTCCCTCTCTTCCTCTCCTTCCCTCTGTCTCTCCTTCCCTCCCTTCCCCAATTCATCTTCTCTCTCTCTCTCTCTCTTCCCGCTCTCCCTCCCTCCCTTCCTGATTCATCTCTTTCCCTCTCCTTCCTTCTCTTCCTCTCTCTCCTTTCCTCTGTCCCTCCTTCCCTCCCTTCCCTGATTCATATTCTCTCTCTCTCTTTTCTCCCTCCCTCCCTCCTTCCTTCCTGATTCATCTCCTTCCCTCTCTTCCTCATTTCCTTCTCCCGTCCATTTCCTTCCCTCTCTTCCTCTCTCTCCTTCCCTCTGTCTCTCCTTCCCTCCCTTCCCCGATTCATCTTCTCTCTCTCTTCCCACTCTCCCTCCCTCCCTTCCTGATTCATCTCTTTCCCTCTCCTTCCTTCTCTTCCTCTCTCTCCTTTCCTCTATCCCTCCTTCCCCGATTCATATTCTCTCTCTCTCTTTTCTCCCTCCCTCCTTCCTTCCTTCCTGATTCATCTCCTTCCCTCTCTTCCTCATTTCCTTCCACCTCTTCCTCTCTCTACTTCCCCCCTTCCCCGATTCATATTCTCTCTCTCTCCCTCCTTCCCAACTTCCTTCCTTCCTTCCTTCCTGATTCAACTCCTTCCCTCTCTTCCTCATTTCCTTCTTCCATCCATTTCCTTCCCTCTCTTCCTCTCTCTCCTTCCCTCTGTCTCTCCTTCCCTCCCTTCCCCAATTCATCTTCTCCCTCTTTTGCGATTCATCTCTTTCCCTCTCCTTCCTTCTCTTCCTCTCTCTCCTTCCCTCTGTCTCTCCTTCCCTCCCTTCCCCAATTCATCTTCTCCCTCTTTTGCGATTCATCTCTTTCCCTCTCCTTCCTTCTCTTCCTCTCTCTCCTTCCCTCTGTCTCTCCCTCCTTCCCTTCCCCAATTCATATTTTCTCTCTCTCTTGCTCACTTGCTCTTCTCTCCCTCCCTCCTTCCTTCCTTCCTGATTCATCTCTTTCCCTCTCCTTCCTCTTCCTTTCTCTCCTTCCCTCTGTCTCTCCTTCCCTCCCTTCCCTGATTCATCTTCTCTCTCTCTCTCTTCCCACTCTCCCTCTCTCCTTCGTGTTTCATCTCTTTCCCTCTCCTTCCTTCTCTTCCTCTCTCTCCTTCCCTCTGTCTCTCCCTCCTTCCCTTCCCCAATTCATATTTTCTCTCTCTCTTGCTCACTTGCTCTTCTCTCCCTCCCTCCTCCCTCCCTCTATCCTGATTCATCTCCTTCTCTCTCTTCCTCATTTCCTTCCCTCTCTTCTCCCCCCTTCCCTGATTCATATTCTCTCTCTCTTCTCTCCCTCCTTCCCAACTTCCTTCCTTCCTTTCTTTCTTCCTGATTCATCTCCTTCCCTCTCTTTCTCATTTCCTTCTCCCATCCATTTCCTTCCCTCTCTTCCTCTCTCTCCTTCCCTCTGTCTCTACTTCCCTCCCTTCCCCAATTCATCTTCTCTCTCTCTCTTCCCGAAGGAGAGGAAGAAGGGGGAGAAGGAAGAAGAAGACAGAGGAGGAGGGAGAAGAAGGAGAAGGAGACATCAGGCTAGAGAAGGGTTGTTATCTAATCTGTCCTGGCAAAGGTTCCGAAAAAGAAGTCATTCCTGGAGCTCCCATCTGGGCCTTCTGTTGGATGTGCCTTTATGGCAACTGTGGGCGAGAGGAAAGAGTTTGCAAACTGCCAGCTGACTGAAGGAGATGCACTCGGAAACCCCAGCCAAACTTCCCGGCTCCCTTTCCTTGCCTGTTGGCTGCAGGAAATTTCTGTAGTTTCTGGGAATTTTTCCTGGGTGCTTGATTCTCAGTGTGGTGTAGTGGTGAAGGTGCGGGCCCAGAAACCAGGAGACGGTGAGTTCTAATTCTGCCTAAGCCATGAAAGCCACCTGGGTGACTTTGGGCCAATCACCAAGAGACGGTGAAAATGGGGAAGCCAGATTCACTTCACAACGGTGTTACTAACTTAACAACTGCAGCAATTCACTCAACAATTGTGGCTTTACTCCCGAGTTGACACCTGTTCCTTAGCTGTTCCCTTCATCTGGCAGCTCTGTGCATGCACACACTGGGAACAGGCTCCAGCTGTTCTTCTGCCTCATTGATGTCTGTCTCTGAAGGCAGCTGATAACTGTCAGAAGGCCCTGGCCCCCTCTCTGCCTCGGACACAGAGCCCTCATCTGAGCCTTCCCCAGACTCCAGGACTGGCCCTTGTTCCTTAGCTGCTCCCTTCTCCTGGCAGCTCTGTGTAAGCACACAATGGGAACAGGCTCCAGCTGTTCTTCTGCTTCACTGATATCTTTCATGAGATTTCACAACTACAGGCCTTGATCAGGCTTGGAGAGCTGCCAGGCTGATATCTTCCAAACTCCACGCTATAGCAGCAATTCCTTGTCAGGAGCAGATCTTCCCTCTAATGAGTTGAACTGATTGTCTCCTGCAAACTCCACTCCCCTTTTGCTCCTCTTTATTCCCTATAGGAGGGGCCATTCACTGTCCACCTGTGCCTTTACTCCCGAGTCGGCCCTTGTTCCTTAACTGTTCCCTTCCCCTGCCAGCTCTGTGCATGCGGACAGTGGGAACAGGCTCCAGCTGTTCTTCTGCCTCACTGATCTCTGACTCCAAAGGCAGCTGAAAACTGTCAGAAGGCCCTGGCCCCCTCTCTGCCTCCGACACAGAGCCCTCATCAGAGCCTTCCCCAGACTCCAGGACTGGCCCAGGTTCCTCCCCAACTCTCCTCACTGTCCAAGGCCAGCTCCACTGGCCACTGGCAGGCCACAACAGCAAGCAAAGGGTGTTGTTGGTTTGGGGTGGGATAGAAATTGTGTTATTTCTTTTTTTCTTCTTCTTCTAGCATTTGTTCCACATGGTTGCAGGTTGCATTCATTCGCAATTGCTGTTTAACCGAACATTTAAGATATATTAACACGGAGAAATTGTGTTAATAATTAAAATAAAATGTAAGGCAGCTTACTAGGAACTGGCGTGTAAGGAGGCCCAACAGTTGTTGTTGCTATTCTTGTATCATCACGGTTGATTACACACTCCGCCAGATGTTTAGACTGGATCTTGGGTTTTTTTTCATCCACGCGTTGAGTCCTGGGAAATATTTTGCTGGTGTGAAAGGTCTTGTCAGAGCATGTCAGCGGTTCCGAGTTAAAGCTGCCTGTTGCAATTTGTTTAATCTCGGGTATTGTTTGCTGGCCAGGTGAGGTTGTGGTTTCTTAACATTCTGATTGCCTCTATTGAACGGCATGTAAATGTTGGTTGTCCCTAATGTGCCTGTTGATGGCAGTAAGCAAGACCACCAATTCAGAAACTACCAATTCAGACAAATTCAGTTTGTTTCAAGAAACCACTAAGAACACTTCCAGCAACACTGGCAGGACAAACAGAGAGCAAACACCACTCCCTTAGAGCACTGATGATGTTACGGAGTTGGGTGATAAAATGTCTGCAAGGAAATAACTAATATGAGAGAGCACCAAGGACCTCACAGTCCTCCCCCTGCCCTTCCTCACACCCAATTCCTACTAGCACTGTTGATGTAACCTAGATTGGTTATGAAACATCTGCAAGGAAACAACCAAACTCAAAGAGCACACTGTCCTCCTCCTCTTCCTCCTCTTCCTCCTCCTCACACCCCACTTTTTTCTAGCACTGATGAGGTTACCTAGACAGACAATGAGACATCTGCAGGGCAGAGGTGGGTTGCTCCCGCTTCGGCCTGGGTCGCAGAACTGGCAGGGTTTTTCAATGCACCCTTTTGGGTTGGAAAAGCAAAATATTTGCACGATGCTTCCATAAAATTTAGAGCTTTGGGTTTAGGAGATTTCGGAGCCCTTGTGCTGGGAATGGCGTTCTCGAAAGATTTGAATCTACAGTGATGTCTGGTTTGCCCCAACCTCCCCCAGGAAGGGATTGTTGTGGCCCACCAGTGGCCAGCACAGCTGGAAACAGATTCAGGCAGTGAGGAGGTTGGGGAGGAATCTGGGCCAGTCCTGGAGTCTGGGGAAGGCTCTGAGGAGGGCTCTGTGTCGGAGGCAGAGAAGGGGCCAGGGCCATGTGCCAGTTATCAGCTGCCTTCAGTGTCGGACATCAGTGAGGCAGAAGAACAGTGTGAGCCTGTTCCCAGTGTGTGCATTCGCAGAGTTGCCAGACAAAGGCAGTGGTGAAATTCAATTTTTTTTTTACTACCGGTTCTGTGGGCGTGGCTCGGTGGGCGTGGCAGGGGAAGGATACTGCAAAATCTCCATTCCCACCCTACTCTGGGGCCAGCCAGAGGTGGCATTTGCTGGTTCGCCAAACTACTGCTGGATTTCCCCCCTGAAATGAAGGGAACAGAGCTAAGGAACAAGGGTCGACTTGGGAGTTAAGGCCACAGGTGGACGGTGAATGGCCCCTCCCATAGGGAATAAAAGAGGAGCGAAATGGGAGTGGAGTTTGCAGGAGACCATTCGTTCATTCCTGCATTCTTGCCAAGCATTGTGGCGTCTGAAAGATATCGGCCTGGCCCCTCTCCAAGCCTGAGAAAGGTCGTTCATTGTGAACTCTCTCGGAAGACTGTGGGAGAGGAAAGACTTTGCGGGAGAGGGATTCACAATTAAATAAAAGGCGTTTATCGGGATGCGGACTCGGCTTCTTGCTGCTGGCGAGGCCTCGTTCAAAACAGGGGTCTGGTTGAGACATGCCAGCATTGAGCTGCAGCAATGATCTCCCCCTGAACCCCGGCATCGAGGGACTCCCCCCCCCTTCCCCACACACCGGATTTAACCCTTTCCTCTTCTTGCTTTTTTGCTTCTACATCTGTCTCCCTTCCTCCCAGCGCAAAACTCCAAACGGTTCCTCCGGTCACGAATGAGAGAACGGGCGTAAATTATGCAAATGTATACAAATTGATGACATGTACATCACTCCCCAGTGGGATTTTGGGTGCGCATTGAGCATGCACAGACTTTGCCAAGGCAACAGGTTTTTTTCCCTGGATCGGTGCCAACTTGGGGGGGGAGGAATAAAATAAAAATTCACCGTTTTTGCTCTGAACTGGCGGTGTCGAAAGCCGCATCACGTTAGTCTTCCTTTGCCCTCAGATTTCTGTATTCGTCTTCACATCGCAGGGTTTTTCTTGCCCGGGCGAGCTTTAGGGCTCCTCGACTTACGGCCACAAGTGGGAGAAGAACCCCCGTTGTTAAGCGAGACGTCTGTGGAGCGAGTCCGGTCTTCGTGTTACGATCTTCCTTGCCTCGGTTGTTAAGGGAATCGCTGCAGTGGATAAGTTAGGAACCTGGTTAAGGGAATCTGTCTTTGCGTGTCAGAAGGTCGTAACAGGGGATCGTGCGACACATACACACACACACACACCCCGGGACGCTGCAACCATCGTAAGTATGAACCAGTTTGCCCCAAGCATCTGATCAGTGGGAGGCTGCAAAGGTCGCAACTGTGAAAAATGGTCATAAGTCACTTTTTGGGGTGCCGTTGTAACTTCAAACTAAATGTGCTGTTGTAAGCCGAGCACTATCTGTAGTCCTTGACTTATGACAAAAATTTGGAGCAGAGTTTCCTTGTTAAGCAAGGCGGCCGTTGAGTGAATCACAGCCAATTCTGACCTTTCCCTCTTTTAATAAATATAAAAAATAACTTGGTGAAGACTTTATACTTTAAAAAAAGTACGATATATATAAATATATACCTTTCTCCCTGGCTCAGCTGATAACGGAGGACAACCTGTGGCTTAGTGGTTAATACATCTGCCTAATATGCAATACAGCCCAGGTTTGAATCCCAGTAAGGGTATGGCTAGCTGATGAGAGCTAAATAGCTTGAAATAGATCTATACTAGTCTCCCTTTATTTATTTATCAGCACAAATAAAACACACACACACACACACACACACACACACACATGTTGTCTTTGTGCTGAATATTGGGTTTCTGTCTGGATGGTCTCTTATGACAAGCCGATGGACAGAGAATGGAAGCAGTGAACTTCCTCCCATATTTGGGCATACCAGGGGTTTGACTTTATATATATCCCTCTCCTTCCCTCTGTCTCTCTCTCTCTCTCTTTCTCTATCCCCTCCCTCTCACTTTCTCTCCCCTTCCTTCCCTCTCCCTGCCTCTTTCTTTCTCTTTCTCTCTCTCCTGTTCTCTATCCCCTCCCTCTCCCTTTCTCTATCTCCCTCCCTCTCTCTCCCTTTCTCTCCCCCTCCCTCTCTTTCTCTCTCTGTCTCCCTCACTCCTCCCTTTCTCTTCCTCCCCCTTTCTCTCTCTGTCTCTCCTGTTCCTTCCTCCTTCCCCCACTCTTTCTCTCCCTCCCTCCCTCTCTTTCTGTCTCTGTCTCCCCTTCTTTCCCTCTCCCTCCCTCTCTTTCTCTCTCTCCCTCCCTTTCTCTCCCTCCCCCTTTCTCTCTCTGTCTCTCTTGCTCCTTCCTCCTTCCCCCACTCTTCCTCTCTCTCTCCCTCCCTCTCTTTCTCTCTCTGTCTCCCTTTCTCTTCCTCCCCCTTTCTCTCTCTGTTTCTCTTGCTCCTTCCTCCTTCCCCCACTCTTTCTCTCTCTCCCTCCCTCCCTCTCTTTCTCTCTCTCACACCCCTTCTTTCTCTCTCCCTCCCTCTCTTTCTCTCTGTCTCCCCTTATTTCTCTCTCCCTCCCTCTCTTTCTCTCTCTCCCTCTCTCCCTCCCTTCCTCCCCCTTTCTCTCTCTGTCTCTCTTGCTCCTTCCTCCTTCCCACACTCTTTCTCGTTCCCTCCTCTTTCTCTCTCTCTCTCTCTCTCTCTCTCTCTCTCTCTCTCTCTCTCACACACACACACACACACACACACACACACACACAAACACCAACCTCTTTCAGTTCCGCTCTGATGCCCTGAATGGTACCATCACTCATTTTCTAACAGTGACCCATTGCGGACTCTGATAGGCAAAATAAGCCTATCTTTTTATGGGGGTCAATATATCAAGTTTACAAAAGAGCGGCTATTCTCCGCAGATAATGGCCCAAAGGCCAACCGCCCGAGCATCTCCGCGTTAAATATTTATTGGCACCTCTCAAGGCAATTCGGGGAGAAGGTGCTGCCTATTTATCTCCCATTAAGTTTAGCGGCTCTTCTCTCTGTTGTAAGCAAGCCACATAAAATACAGGAAAGATTTTTTTTTCTTTTTAACAGTGGGTAATAAATACCCTCCTTGACTTCCAGCTGTTTATCAATCAGGGGAAACCTCTGCCTAAGAGTTGAAGGTCCAATCAAAGGGAGTTGACAGGAGGTTGCAGGCAGGAAAAGGAACATTTTGGGATTCCCCCCAGGGAAAAGCGAAGCCTTTGCAGAAATAGCAGGAAACTCAATATATTACTTAAGACTCTGGAAAGAGTGCAGAGAAGAGCAATAAAGAGGATTAGGGGACTGGAGGCTAAAACATACGAAGAACGGTTGCAGGAACTGGGTATGTCTAGTTGAATGAAAAGAAGGACCAGGGGAGACATGATAGCAGTGTCCCAATATCTCAGGGGTTGCCATAAAGAAGAGGGAGTCAAATTATTCTCCAAGGCACCTGAGGGCAGGACAAGAAGCAATGGGTGGAAACTAATCAAGCAGAGAAGCAACTTAGAAATAAGGAGAAATTTCCTGACAGTGAGAACAATTAATCAGTGGAACAGAAGTTGCCTCCAGAAGTTGTGAATGCCGCAACACTGGAAGTCTTTAAGAAGATGTTGGATAGCCATTTGTCTGAAACGGTACAGGGTTTCCTGCCTAGGCAGGGGGTTGGACTAGAAGACCTCCAAGGTCCCTTCCAACTCTGCTATTGTATTGTATTGTAAGAGCCAAGGTGGCGCAGTGGTTAAATGCAGCACTGCAGGCTACTGCTAGATCAGCAGGTCAGCGGTTCAAATCTCACCGGCTCAGGGTTGACTCAGCCTTCCATCCTTCCGAGGTGGGTAAAATGAGGACCCAGATTGTTGGGGGCAAAAGGCTGACTCTCTGTAAACCGCTTAGAGAGGCCTGAAAGGCCTATGAAGCGGTATATAAGTCTACTGCTATATTGAATGAGATTTTTTTTTTAAAGCTGTCACTCCACGGCTTTCGATCAGGTTTTGAAGGAGGTCGAAAGTTTTCTGCAACAGACCTGGAAATCGTTAACTGCATTTGCTCCTAATAGAAATTTGGGTCCTTCTGGATTATGGGGAGGGTTTTTTGGGGGGGTGGGGGGGTTTATCTGATGCCCTGGATGTTCTCCTCATTTTTGCAACCCTTTATCTGTAATAGAGGGAGAGGAAATCCAGCCACCTGGAGATATACCTGAGCAGGTAGGTGGGTGATGGAGATAAGAAGCCAAGCGAGGTGAGATAACAAGGAATCTGTGTTGAAGGCTCGATAAAAAAAAATGGAAAAATGCAATTTGGGGGGGGGGGGGTGGGGTTTGGTCTCTAGCAAGATCTTCGCCGCTGAAGAATCCCCCCCCCCCCCCCAGCTCAATCTTGTATTTTCCACATTTGGTTCCCTGCATTTTGGGAACTTGGCACCCAGCCAACCCTTTAAAGCAATTTGCAGCAAGCTGTGGTTACGTAACTGGGATTTACGATGGTAAACCGGCATTTGCAAGTAGGCTTACGGCCACACCGGGCGCCACATTCCTGCCGCTGAGTGAGACAAGCGTTAAGGGAATTTTCCGCCCCATTTTGCGACTTTTCGTGCCGCAGTTGTTAAGTGAATCACTGCCGTTAAGTCAGGAATATGTTTGTTAAGCGAATCTGGATCTTTTGCTGAATTTGCTTGTCCAGAAGGTCACAAAACGGGATCACGGGATCCCAGGGCCCAGGAACCGTCATAACTATGAGCCAGTTGTCAAATGTCCTAATGTTGATCTCGGGAATGGGATTGCTGCGGTGCTTGTTTTAAGTCTGAAAAATGGCCGTAAGTCACTTTTTTCGGTGTGGTCGTAACTTCGAACTGTTGTAAATCGAGGACTTCCTGTATTTTCGGTTTCTGTATACAACTGTCCCACGGCAAACAATGGGCCGGCTTAATAACCAGCGGGTTTGCTTAACGACTGCCATGTTCACTTAATGACGACCCTGAAAAATGTCATAAAATCGGATCTGGCCAGAGAGTGATCTGCTTTACGACCCTTGTGAATGACAACAATAATTGTGGCCTCAGTTACGGTCGTAAGGCAAGGATGTAACTTGCAACAGTTCATTGAGTGGCCGTTCAAAGTTACCCCGGCACTAAAAAAAGTGACTTATGACCATTTTCAAACTTATGACCATTTCAGCATCTGCATGATCATGTGATGGACATTCAGATGCTTGACGGTTGACTTAACAATTGACTCATATTTTCGATGATCGCGGTGTCCCAGGGGTTTTGTGGCCTTCTGGCAAGCGAAGTCAATGGGGAAAACGGATTCACTTAACAACCCTGTGACTAACTTAACAACGCGAGCGATTCAATTAACCAACGTGGCAAGAAAGGTCGTAAAAAACGGAGCAAAACTCACTTGAACACTTTTCTCCCTTAGCAACGTGGTCGTAAGTCGAGGACAACGTGGTCTCCAAGGTGGGCTTTTGTGGTCATAAGTCAGTGGTGGGATTCAAATAATTTAACAACCGGTTCTCTGCCCTAATGACCAGCAGGGTAGGTGGGGCTTGATGGTCATGTGACTGGGTGGGCGTGGCCAACTCAACGTCACTCACATTGATGGGCGCTTCACCTTAATTGTTACAATGGTAATCAGGGTTAACTGGAGAGAGGCAGTTTCTGTAAGCAGGGCAATAAAGATGAATCTAGAAACAACACCAGAATGTTTCCTTCCTGCCTTCTTTACAGGATTAGCCCTGTAAAGTGGAGAAAAACAAAAGGAGATTTCTTCCAACAACTGATTCTCCGAAATGCTTAGAAAGTTAACAACCGGTTCTCCCAAATAGGTGCGAACTGGCTGAATCCCACCACTGTCATACGTCGAGGACTGGCGAGGCTTTGCGGCGCATTCTGTAACTTCCTTCACGAGACGGAATGCTTAATTTTAACCGCTGAAAGTCAGATCCGGATAGGAAGCCGGGAGGGGAAGCGAAAGCCGCCTCCCTCCGCCTGGCACCTTCCCCGTTTCCTTCGGCAAACATCTTGAATTTCTAGAAACCTCTGAACTCTCCATATGGCAGAACTGCTGGCAAAACGTCGGATTAGGAAACGCCACATATGAATGGATGCGACAAGGATCACCTTGGAAGACGGTGCGGTTTTAAGGAATGCGGTTTGTGGCGTTCAATATTTAGTGCTGCAACATTGGCAGTTGGCGACTCGAATCTCAGCGTGATGGAACATCAAATAATTCTGCTTTTCTTTTCATCAAAGAACGAGGCAGGGAGGGGGGATAGTCTGAGCCAGCCCCGCCAAGCAGCTTTTCCCAACCTGATGTCTTTCAGGAGGATGGATTTACACATATTAATACAATAGCAGAGTTGGAAGGGACCTTGGAGGTCTTCTAGTTCAACCCCCTGCCTAGGCAGGAAACCCTATACTGTTTCAGACAAATAGCTATCCAACATCTTCTTAAAGGCTTCCAGTGTTGGGGCATTCACAACTTCTGGAGGCAACTTCTGTTCCACTGATTAATTGTTCTCACTGTCAGGAAATTTCTCCTCAGTTCTAAGTTGCTTCTCTCCTTGATTAGTTTCCACCCATTGCTTCTTGTTCTACCCGCAGGTGCCCTGGAGAATAGTTTGACCCCCATCTTCTTTGTGGCAACCCCTGAGATATTGGAAGATGCTATCATGTCTCCCCTAGTCCTTCTTTTCATTAAAGGAGACATACCCAGTTCCTGCAACTGTTCTTCATGTGTTTCAGCCTCCAGTCCCCTAATCCTCTTTCTTGCTCTTCTCTGGACTCTGCATATATATATTAGATTTTACAACCCCTGGTATGCCCAAATATGGGAGGAAGATCACTACTTCCATTCTCTGTCCTTCGGCTCGTCACAAGAGACCATCCAGGCAGAAACCCAATATTTTTACTGTTGCCTTTTTGTTACATTTGTTGTATTCATTTATTTATTTATCAGCAGAAATACAACACACACACACACACACACACACACACACACATATATATTTGTGTGTTTTTTGTTTTTGTTTTATTTGTGCTGATAAATAAATAAAGGGAGACTAGTATAGATCTATTTCAAGCTATTTAGCTCTCATCAGCTAGCCATACCCTTACTGGGATTCGAACCTGTGCTGTATTGCATCTTAGGCAAACGTCTTAGCCATCAAGCCACAGGTCTCCTCCTTATCAGCTGAAGCCAGGGAAGAAGGTATATATTAGTGATATATATATACATATATACATATACATACATATACATACATATACATACATACATACATACATACATACATACATACATACATACATACATACATACATACATACATACAATTTTTTGGTCTGCAATTTGGAAAGCCAGGATGGAGGCAGAAATGAGTCCATTGCAGCTGTTTCAAACCAGGGCTTTCCCTCTTCGAGCCTCGGTTAAGCTGACGACGTAAGAGGCATATGCCATACAGCAGAAGTATAGACAGATGCGCCCGAATAGAAGAACTCACTTTAGTTTCTCTTTTTCATTTTACATATTAATTAAAGGAGGCAATTTATCTCGTTAAATAATTCACAGTGACATTTCAAAACCATTTGCCAAATTTGAACACACACACACACACACACACACACAAACACAGACACACACGGAGGATTGGACTCAACACAGCGTGATGAATTCCAATAATGCATGAAAAGTTTTAAAACACACACACATACACACTCACAAAAAAAACCCCTGCATTTATCCTCCAGCATAATAGAGAGAAATCTCACCCAATATTTCTTAACCTTGGCAGCTTTAAGATGGGTGGACTTTAATTCCCAGAATTCCCCAGCCAGCTGGCAAATCCCTTTAAAAAGAGAGACAGAATCAAGATCATGGGAAGTGTTAATATTGCTTTACAAAGCCTTGGTAAGGCCACACTTGGCATCCTGCATCCAGTTTTGGTCGCCACGATGTAAAAAAAAAGATGTGAAGACTCTAGAAAGAGTGCAGAGAAGAGCAATCAAGAGGATTAGGGGACTGGAGGCTAAAACATAGGAAGAACGGTTGCAGGAACTGGGGATGTCTAGTTTAATGAAGAGAAGGACCAGGGGAGACAGGATAGCAGTCTTCCAATATCTCAGGGGTTGCCCCAAAGAAGAGGGAGTCA
>NW_028261389.1:4063367-4102905 GCF_051295495.1 Thamnophis sirtalis
CCTAGTTTGGCAATGAAACGTCTGCAGGAAACCGCAGTGGCCACGTGTGAGGACGAAGGGCCGTTGTAACTTTGATCGGACGCTAAACGGAGGCTAATACGTCAGAGGCTGCCTCTGTATCACCGAAGGTGCAGTGTTCGCCGTTCTTCCCGTCCCGGTTCTTCCCCTCCGCCCCAGCTGCGCCGTTTTCTGCTTTGGGGACGGCGACTCCGTTTATTTTCCGCTCTTCCCAGAAGGAATTAATTGCCTCAGCCGAGCAGAAAAGGGAACACAAACCTTTTGCGGGGAGATAAACACAAAAGCTGCAACACAACGATAACGGAAGCCCCTTTGGTTTGGCTTCCCCGGAGCGACTTCGCTATTGGGGGGGAAGGAGGAGAAAATGGAACGATTCAGTCCCCCCGGAAGGATTGTGTGTGCAGGCAGAGCTCCACTTAACAACAGCTCGCTTAGGGACGGTTCAAAGTTACGACGGCTGTGAAAAAAAAGGAGTTGCTTAGGGCCCTGTTTCGCACTTACGACCGTTGCAGTATCCCCAGGGTCAGAGGATTTGCATTCAGATGGTTGACAACTGGTTCATCTTCATGACGGTGGGATAACGGGGATCCCCTTTTGCGATCTGCTGACCAGCAAAATCCAGGGGGAATCCAGGTTCACTTAACAAGCCAGTTATTAATTTAAGACCTGCAGGGATTCACTTAACAGATGTGGCAAGGAATGTTGTAAAATGAGGCAAATTTCTTAGTTTTCCTTCCTTCCTTCCTTCCTTCCTTCCTTCCTTCCTTCCTTCCCATTGTTCATTTCTTCCCTCCCCCTTCCTCCTCCCTCCCTCCCTCCTTCCTTCCATTTCTCCCTTTTCCCTTATTCATTTCTTCCCTCTTTCCTCCCTTCCTCTTTCCTTCTTTCCTTTTCTTCCTCCCTTCCCCTTGTTCATTTCTTCCCCCTTCCCGCCTTCCTTCCTTTCTCCCTCCCTCCCACCATTTCTTCATTCCTTCTCCTTGTTCATTTCTTCCCTCCTTCCTTCCTTCCTTTCTCCCTCCCACCATTTCTTCCTTCCTTCCCCTTGTTCATTTCTTCCCTCCTTCCTTTCTCCCTCCCACCATTTCTTCCTTCCCCTTGTTCATTTCTTCCCTCCTTCCTTCCTTCCTTTCTCCCTCCCACCATTTCTACTTCCCTTCCCCTTGTTCATTTCTTCCCCCCTTCCTTCCTTTCTCCCTCCCTCCCACCATTTCTTCCTCCCTTCCCCTTGTTCATTTCTTCCCTCCTTCCTTTCTCCCTCCCACCATTTCTTCCTCCCTTCCCCTTGTTCATTTATTCCCTCCTTCCTTTCTCCCTCCCTCCCACCATTTCTTCCTCCCTTCCCCTTGTTCATTTCTTCCCTCCTTCCTTCCTTCCTTCCTTCCTTTCTCCCTCCCACCATTTCTTCCTTCCTTCCCCTTGTTCATTTCTTCCTCCCTCCTTCCTTCCTTTCTCCCTCCCTCCCACCATTTCTTCCTCCCTTCCCCTTGTTCATTTCTTCCTCCTCCCTCCATTCTCCTCCCTCCCCCCCCTCTCTCCTTTGCCTGATGGGCCCTGAAGTTTGCGCTGAGCTCCAGAGCCAAGAGCTGCAGAGACTGCATTGCAGCAGACCCGGGTGGGATGCAAGGGAGAGGGGAGAGAGGACGATTGGCAGCCAAACTTCCCAACTGCAACATCTGCAGGCCAAGAAGACAACGATTCCCACAATGCAGAGGGAGGGGGGCACAGGAGCCCCCCCACTCCTCCTGCCTCCTTGCATTCAAGAAGGTTCTCAATTAAATGAGAATTCCAGGCATTTTCAAGGAAGCCCAATTGGGGTGCATTCACACAGCACCTTAATCCCTCCTAGGAACTCTCTGAAAACGGCTTTATTCCAATCTAGCCTGGTCGTTGCTGATCTGGGTTAAAGGCATGTGTGAACTGTCCCAAGGGTAGGATAACTCCAGAAAGTTTGTTACTGGAGCTACATTCTTCTGATGGTTCCAAAAAGGCCTTCAGGTTAGTTTCAAGTAGTTCTTGACTTAAAGTTAAAAGTAAAGGTTCCCATCCCACATACGTGCTACTCGTTCCTGACTCTAGAGGGCGGTGCTCATCTCCGTTTCAAAGCCAAAGAGCCAGTGCTGTCCGAAGACGTCTCCGTGCTCATGGGGCCGGCATGACTCAACGCCGAAGGCGAACGGAAGGCTGTTCTCTTCTCACCAAAGGTGGTTCCTGTTTTTCTACTTGCATTTTTTACATGCTTTCAAACTGCTAGGTTGGCAGAAGCTGGTACAAGTCACAGGCGCTCACTCCGTTACATGGCGCTGGGGATTCGAACCGCCGAACTGCTGACTGTTCTGATCAACAAACATCTTAGCCCCTGAGCCACCGCGTCCCTTGTTCTTGACTTACAACCCTCCATTGAGTGCCTACTCAAAGGTACAACAGCGCTAAAAAAAGGGGGACATGACTGTTTTTCATACTTACGACCATCGCAGCATCCCCACGGTCACATGATCAAAATTCAGACACTTGGCAATTGGCATGTACTTATGACAGTTGCAGTGTCCTGTTGTGGCCCAGCAGGAGCCGTTGGAGCTGCCACCAGACTCCGACAGCGAGGGGCCCTATGAGTTGGCTCTGGAAGATGTGGAGGACCCTGGACAGGGTTCTGACTCCGAGCAGGGATCAGAGAGGCTGGTTGGCCACCAGGAGGCGCCTGAGGCCTGGAGCAGCGGTGAAAGCCAAAGGGAGCGTGCTCCTGAAGTCATGCCTTGGAGCAGTGGGGAGGAGACAAGGGAGTGTGATCCTGACGTCATGCATTGGAGCAGTGGGGAGGAGACAAGGGAGTTGGTCCTGGATTCCCGGCAACGGAGGGCTAATAGGCGTAAAGAACAGTTATGCAGTTACAGGAGATAATTGAACTCAGCTGGTGGTAATTAGGCTCCTCTCAAGACTATAAAAGGCATGGCTTTCCACACGCTCGTCGCAGGAATCAACGTATTTACTAGAGCTGGAGAAGCTATCGTGGCTATCTTGGCAGGCTGGATTGCTGCCAAGGGCTAGTCTGTGTGTTAATAAATCCTTGAAGTATCTTTGTCTCGGCGTGCTTTGGTGTATGAAGGGGGGGGGGTCAGAAGAGTGTCCCAGGGGTCATGTGACCTCCTCTGACAAGCAAAGTTAATGGGGAAGCCAAAGTCCTTTTACAACTGTGTTTATTAAAGAATTGCAGCGATTCCCTTAACAACTTTGGCGAGAAAGGCCGAAAAATGGGGCAAAACATAGGTAACCACTGTCTCGTTTAGCAACAGAAATTGACTTGTGGTCATAAGTTAAAGACTACCTGTAGAAGGTGAGGATTCAAGGATTAATTGAACTCCACCCATCTCAAAGCATGCAGGCTGGGGGATTCTGGGAGTTGAAGTCCCCCCCATCTTCAAGGCTGCTCCCTGGGGAATTCTGGGAGTTGAAGTCCACCCATCTTCAAGGCTGCTGGCTGGGGGATTCTGGGAGTTGAAGTCCACCCATCTTCAAGGCTGCTGGCTGGGGAATTCTGGGAGTGGAAGTCCATCCATCTTCAAGGCTGCTGGCTGGGGAATTCTGGGAGTTGAAGTCCACTCATCTTCAAGGCTGCTGGCTGGGGTATTCTGGGAGTGGAAGTCCACCAATCTTCAAGGCTGCTGGCTGGGGAATTCTGGGAGTGGAAATCCATCCATCTTCAAGGCTGCTGGCTGGGGAATTCTGGGAGTGGAAGTCCATCCATCTTCAAGGCTGCTGGCTGGGGAATTCTGGGAGTTGAAGTCCACTCATCTTCAAGTCTGCTGGCTGGGGAATTCTGGGAGTGAAAGTCCACCAATCTTCAAGGCTGCTGACTGGGGAATTCTGGGAGTGGAAGTCCACCCATCTTCAAGGCTGCTGGCTGGGGAATTCTGGGAGTGGAAGTCCATCCATCTTCAAGGCTGCTGGCTGGGGAATTCTGGGAGTGGAAGTCCATCCATCTTCAAGGCTGCTGGCTAGGGAATTCTGGGAGTTGAAGTCCCCCCATCTTCAAGCCTGCTGACTGGGGAATTCTGGGAGTTGAAGTCCACCCATCTTCAAGGCTGCTGACTGGGGAATTCTGGGAGTTGAAGTCCACCCATCTTCAAGTCTGCTGGCTGGGGAATTCTGGGAGTGGAAGTCCATCCATCTTCAAGGCTGCTGGCTGGGGAATTCTGGGAGTGGAAGTCCATCCATCTTCAAGGCTGCTGGCTGGGGAATTCTGGGAGTTGAAGTCCACCCATTTTCAAGTCTGCTGACTGGGGAATTCTGGGAGTTGAAGTCCACCCATCTTCAAGCCTGCTGACTGGGGAATTCTGGGAGTTGAAGTCCACCCATCTTCAAGCCTGCTGGCTGGGGAATTCTGGGAGTTGAAGTCCCCCCCATCTTCAAGGCTGCTGGCCGGGAAATTCTGGGAGTTGAAGTTCCACCCATCTTCAAGTCTGCTGACTGGGGAATTCTGGGAGTTGAAGTCCACCCATCTTCAAGCCTGCTGACTGGGGAATTCTGGGAGTTGAAGTCCACCCATCTTCAAGCTGCTGGCTGGGGAATATATTGGGAGTTGAAGTCCACCTATCTTAACCTTGCTGAGATGAAGAAATCCTGGATCAGAACATCACTTTCCCAGCCCTTCCAGCCGAATTATTACAGAAGCAATAATCTGAATAAAAATTACAGAAACCAGACCTTCCAGCTGAACCTTATTCCCCTGCCTTTTCGAACAATTAACCAGTGAACAATGGGCACACTGCATTATTTTTGAAACCGAGGAATCCCCCACCCCCGCTTAACCCAAAGAGAGCGAGTGGCTCGTATCTCTGCCAATCTGCCTTTCTAATCGCTAGCAGGGTTTTTAATGTCACCGCCTGATTATGTTCCCTGAATTTCTTTTTTTTTTAAACCCCTTTTTTTTAAAAAAAACAAAACATTTATTTCAAATTTCAATAGTAGAGTTTTGCTGAGGTTCTCTCTGTGCTGGCCACATTTCCCCTCTCCCCGACACCCAGTCAATAGGAATAGATTTTAAAGGCTTCCAGCTGGCAGGCTCAAAATGTGGCGTTTTCTCAGGATTCCTACAGTATATGGAATTTGGCTTTTTAAAAAAAAAAAAAAAAAACTTTTTCCAACAGATAAAACTAAACAAACTGTCATAATTCGTTTTCCAACAGATAATTCTGTTTTCCAACAGATAAAACTAAACAAACTGTCATAATTCGTTTTCCAACAGATAATTCTGTTTTCCAACAGATAAAACTAAACAAACCGTCATAATTCGAGGACTACCTCCACTGAACAGAAGGTAGTCCTCGAATTATGACAAGTTTGTTTAGTTTCTATCTGAAGTTGAATTATCCAGCCCCATTCCAAGTTATGAACGTTGGTGTAATTTTAAATTGTTGTTTTTATTTTTATATCCCCCCCCCTTTCCCTTTTTATTGTAAGCCGCCCGGAGTCTTCCGAGAGTGGGCGGCATACAAAACCAATAATTATAATAAAATAATAATAATAAAGTTACAATGGCACTGGAAAAAAATTGACTTTTATGATTTTCATGCCAAAGGCAGGACTAGAACTCACAGTCTCCTGGTCATCAGCCCAAAGTCCCCCAGTCGGCTTTCATTGCTAAGGTGGGACTAGAACTCACCGTCTCCTGGTGATTGGTCCAAAGTCACCAGCAGGCTCTGATGTCTAGGGCGGAACTAGAATTCCACATCTCCTGGTTTCTAGCCCAACACCTTAACCATTAAGCCAAATTGGCTCTGAGAATGACATGGAGAATTAAGGTACCGGGCGTGTGTAACCCCTGAGGAAACATGTTCAGAGATGTGTTAACCATCAGATACCCGAAGAGAAAAATGTTCAAACCAAGGTTGGAGCGGTCAGAGAAACCTTTGAACAGGAGGTAGACTGGATGATCTCAAGAGTCCCATCCAGTTCTCAGATTCTTGGAATCTCTTCCCTAAATGGCTACAATACTTAATTTCACTCTTTCCCCATCTGTCCAGCAGCTCCTAACAGCTCCCAATCTAGAAAGCAAAGTAGATAGACTTATTGTAAGGAGCAAAGCGGGAAGGTGACCGAATCAGGAAAAAAAAAACGATTACCAATGAATCGTAATAGAGAATCAGAACAGAACTGGAAGGGACCTTGGAGGTCTTCTAGACCAACCCCCTGATCAACCAGCAGATCCTATACCATTTTAGACATGTGATTAGTGGATTTTCCCCAAGTGGGATATTCCCATGTATTTCCCCAGGAAATACATAAAGCAGTCTCAAAAAGTATGGATACTCATCATACTTCATTTTCATTTCATTTCATTTCCTTTATTTGTATGCCACCCTTTTCCCTGGGGGGACTCAGGGCGGCTCACAATTCAAAAAGGGAGGGGGGGGAAGACAAACAGTATTCCAATATGGAAACAATACAACATATTAAAAGAGAGCACAACAGTCACACAATTCGGGTGGGGTTGGAATCTTAACCCCAGGCCAGCCGGGACAGCCAGATCTTCAAAGCGGCGCGGAAGGACTGGAGGGTGGTGAGGGTCCGAATCTCCACGGGGAGTTCGTTCCAGAAGGTCGGAGCAGCCACCGAGAAGGCTCTCCTCCGGGTAGTTGCCAGTTTGCACTGGCTAGTAGATGGAATTCGGAGGAGGCCTAATCGATGCGATCGTATCGGTCTAGTGGAGGTAATTGGCAGTACTCATACCCAGGGGCTCCGAATCCAATGGCCAGGTCCATTTTGTAATTGGGATTCATGGACACCCAATCCTAACTCTAAGTGGGTTTTCCGTAAATGGGATTGTCCCATGTATTTTGCTAGAAAACGTAGATAAGGCAGGCTCAAAAAATCAGCACCATCCTAACTATAGTTATGGGCTTCAAATCCAAAGGCCATGTCCATTTGGTTCTGTGACTTCATGGAGAGCTAACCCTAACCCTAAGTGGATTTTCTGTGAATGGGATTTTGCTAGGAAATGTGGATAAGGCTGGCTCAAAAGGTATGCCCCCCTCCTAACCATGCCCAGGGGCTCCAAATCCATTGACTTTGGGAAGGGTTTCTTCTCCTCCTCCTCCTCCTCCTCCTCCTCCTCCTCCTCCTCCTCCTCCTCCTCCTCCTCCTCCTCCTCCTCCTCTTCCTCTTCCTCCTCCTCCTCCTCCTCCTCCTTCTCCTGTTCCTTTCATGCTTTTAAAGCATTTTTAAACATTATTATTATTTTTGAGAAAGTTGCCCTTTATAGAAGAGGTAGGCAGGATATTATATCTGAGGATGATTTGCAGCTGTCATTCAAAATTTCTGACTCATGGGAACAATGAAAAGATGTTGATGACTCCAGCAAGAACTCCAGAGCTATTCAGTGCTAACAACTGGGTTCCTGGGAAAAACAGAAGAGGGGGTGGAAATGGAGGGGAACTAAGCTCTGCATGAAATTGCTTCTGAGCATCAGTCTTGATGCTGATCGCCCATTTTATGTTCAAGCCATGGGTTCTGAATTTATTATACAGGCAATCCTTGGTTTACAACCTTTCATTTAGTGACATCCATCCATCTATCTATCTGTTATCTACCTACCTACCTACCTACCTACCTACCTACCTATCTATCTATCTATCTATCTATCTATCTATCTATCTATCTATCATCTCTTTCTATGGTATCTGTCTGTCTAACTATTCATCTATCTATCCTTCCATCTATCTGTTTATCTATCTATCTATCTATCTATCTATCTATCTATCTATCTATCTCTATCCATCCATCCATCTGTTATCTACCTACCTACCCAGCTATCTATCCATCCATCCATCCATTCATCCATCCATCCATCCATCCATCCATCCATTATCTATCTATCTATCTATCTATCTATCTATCTATCTATCTATCTATCTATCTATCATCTCTCTCTATGGTATCTGTCTGTCTAACTATTCATCTATCTATCTATCTATCCTTCCATCTATCTGTTATCTATCTATCTATCTATCTATCTATCTATCTATCTATCTATCTCTATCCATCCATCCATCCATCCATCCATCCATCTGTTATCTACCTACCTACCTAGCTATCTATCTATCCATCCATCCATCCATCCATCCATCCATCCATCCATCCATCCATCCATCCATTATCTATCTATCTATCTATCTATCTATCTATCTATCTATCTATCTATCTATCTATCTATCTATCTATCTATCTATCTATCTGTATCATCTCTCTCTACGGTAGCTATCTATTCATCTATTTATTATCTATATCTATCTTTCTATCCTTCCCTCTATCTGTTATCTATCTGTCTGTCTGTCTGTCTGTCTGTCTATCAATCTATCTATCTATCTATCTATCTATCTATCCATCCATCCATCCATCCATCCATCCATCCATCCATCCATCCATCCATCCATCATCTACCTATCTATTTATCCATCTGTCCTTCCATCCATCCATCCATCCATCCATCTCCATCTCTCTTTCTCCCTTTCTAAGCTGGTTGAGGTCCTTCTCCCTACTTGTGGCGATAGTGAATGGATCTAGATGGTCGCAAGGTCCCAAAGAACCGGAGACCCCCACAAATGGAGCCATTTGTTTGGTTAATGAATTGGACCGTCGGATTATCATGAGATGTTTGCTTGCCTAAGCAAGAAAAAGCCGCCCATTCTTAAAGATTTCGAATTGTACAGAAACACAGCGAGGCGGTTTTGATGCCTGAACAGAAGGAGGAAGGAAAGAAAGGATCCCAGGAAGCCTGCAGAATAAGAAAGAAAAAATAAACCCCCTTTCAGTCTCCATTTATGCACTCAGAAGCAATACCCAAGGACAACAATAGAGTCCTTTTTTATTTTTATTTTAATTTTAGAAAAGCGAACATCCGCCTGAAAGCTGAATGCAGAGAGAGGGTACCCCCATCGGTGTCCACCTCCCAGCTTCTGTGGGACGTTGTGGGAGAGGGGGAAGAAATAGGAAATCTAAATAAATACAATAAATTAAAAAAAAACTCGGGAGACAGACACCGCTGTTCTCCGTCTCCTTTTGAGAGCCGTGCCTTGTTGTTTACGGAATCCTTCACCCCTGGCTGATTGCTGAATCAACAACCTTGATTATCTGCGTAGGATAGAAACCGCTGGGGTCGTTTTTGGAGGAAGGGTGGAAGGAAAAATCCGATTTTATGGACATACTGTATTTTTTGGAGTATAAGACGCTCCGGAGTATAAGAGGCACCTAGCTTTTGGGGAGGAAAACAAGCGGGGAAAAAATCTGCTTCTGCCTCCCAGCAATTTGCCTCCTTGCAGCAAACAGCAAACAGTACAGACGATATGCAATGTTTGTGGTGTTACATTTCACACTATACTTGTACAGATGCTGTTAAAATTGAGGTGGCTTTCGGGAAGCATAATTCTCTGCTATTTCAAAGAAGTTTCAATTGCACTGGGCCTCTTCAGATCAAGCATTTGTTTCGTTAAGTTGTCTAGAACAGTGTTTCTCAACCTTGGCAACTTGAAGACGTCTGGACTTCAACTCCCAGAATTCCCCAGCCAGCGAACGCTGGCTGGGGAATTCTGGGAGTTGAAGTCCAGACGTCTTCAAGTTGCCAAGGTTGAGAAACACTGGTCTAGAACAATAATGAAGCAGTCTTTAAAACATAAGTTGAACCTTCTATAGGCATTTATGGTTATTGACTTACCTCCTTGCAGCAAATAGCAAACAGCCTGTTTCAGTTTAGCCTGATTAGAAGAAGGAAAAAAAAAATCTGTCTCTGCCTCCCAGCAGTTTGCCTCCTTCCAGCAAACAAACTGAAATTTGGCAGTTCGAATCTCGCCAGGCTCAAGGTTGCCCCTCAGCCTTCCATCCTTCCGAGGTGGGTCAAATGAGGACCCAGATTGTTGGGGACAATGTGCTGACTCTGTAAACCTCTTAGAGAGGGCTGTAAAGCACTGGGAAGCAGTATTGCTAAATGCTAAGGAAGGAAAGAAGGAAGGAAGGAAGGAAAGAAGGAAAGAAGGAAAGAAGGAAAGAAGGAAAGAAGGAAGGAAGGAAGGAAGGAAAGAAGGAAGGAAGGAAGGAAGGAAGGAAGGAAGGAAGGAAGGAAGGAAGGAAAGAAGAAAGGAAGAAAGACAGAAAGGATCACAGTGACACAGTGGTTAGAAAGCAATATTGCAGGCAAACTCCACCCCTTGTCACCAGTTCGATCCTGACCGGCTCAAGGTTGACTCATCCTTCCATCCTTCCGAGGTGTGTCAAATGAGGACCCAGATTGTTGGGGACAATGTGCTGACTCTGTAAACCTCTTAGAGAGGGCTGTAAAGCACTGTGAAGCAGTTTTACTAAATGCTAAGGAAGGAAAGAAGGAAGGAAGGAAGGAAGGAAGGAAGGAAGGAAGGAAGGAAGGAAAGAAGAAAGGAAGGAAGGAAAGAAGGAAAGAAAGAAGGAAGGAAGGAAAGAAGGAAGGAAAGAAGGAAGAAAGACAGAAAAGACCACGGTGGCACAGTGGTTAGAAAGCAATATTGCAGGCAAATTCCACCCATTGTCACCAGTTCGATTCTGACCGGCTCAAGGTTGACTCAGCCTTCCATCCTTCCAAGGTGGGTAAAATGAGGACCCAGATTGTTGGGGGCACAAGAGGCTGACTCTATAAACCTCTTAGAGACGGCTGTAAAGCACTGTAAAGCGGTATATAAGTCTAAGGGCTGTTGCTAGGGTTAGCCAGATTCCTTCTTGCCGGCTGGGGAATTCTGGGTATTGAAATCCATAAGTCTTAAAGCGGCCAAGGTTGGAATTGGTCACCTCTGGCCCTGAGCCTTCCTGAATAACTAGCCTTAGAGAATTGATTAAATTCATACCCAGACTCACACAGCCACACGAAAAGCTGGAAAGCATTACAGAACATACGCGGAAGAGGACATTAAGAGGGACGATAAGGTCATTGTGCAGAGCCCCAAAGTCAGAGCTGGAAGAATTAAGGCTCCCTCGGCACTGCTGACCTCCTTCTTCAGTCATTATCGTGGCCCCCTACGATCTTCTAATGGAAAAAAAACCCCCATAACTAGGGGCTTAGGGGAATCTTAAGTCTGAATCTCCGGCTTCAGCCAGGTTTAAATCACAGCCTTAATGTTGCATTAAAATGGAAGTTCCCCTGAGCCACAAATTAACTCCAAGACAGAGAGAGCCAAGGATACGGTAAAGATTGGGAAGGTTGGATGAGGATTTATGGTTGAAAGGGCAGGTGGTGAAACACCAGGAGAATGCCAAATGGGCTTTTCAAGGTTGAAAGACAAGGGCAGCTGGAGGTTCCCAGAATCATCCAGCGGAGGCTGGTGGAAGGAGTCAGAATAACAGAGTTGGAAGGGATCTTGGAGGTCTTCTAGTCCAACCCCCTGCTCAAGCAGGAGAGCCTTGACCACCCCAGACAAATGGTCGTCCAATCTCTTCTTGAAAACTTCCAGGGTTGGAGCATTCACAACTCCTGGAGGCAGGTAGTTCCACTGGCTAATTGTCCTCGCTGTCAGGAAAAAAAAAAACTACCGGATTTTTCAGGGTATAAGACGCTTCGGAATATAAGACGCACCAAGGTTTTGAAGAGGAAGATTTTAAAAAAGTAGGTCGGTAGATAGAGGAATAGAGAGGGAGAGAAAGAGAGAGAAATACAGTAGGTAGGTAGGTAGGGAGAGAGAGAGAGTAGTTAGGTGTGTAGGTAGGTAGATAAAGGGATAGAAGAAAGAGAGAGAGAAATAGAGAGATAGAGAGAGTGTGTAGGTAGGTAGGGAGAGAGAAAGTTGTTAGGTAGGTAGGGAGATAAAGGGATAGAGAAAGAGAGAGAAATAGAGAGATAGAGAGAGTGAGTGTGTAGGTAGGTAGAGGGATAAAGAGAGAGAAATAGAAAGAGAGAGAGAGAAATATAGCAGATAGGTAGGGAGAGAGAGAGAATAGGTTGGTAGGTAGAGGAATAGAGAGAAAGAAATAGAGAGAGAGAAATACAGTAGATATGTAGGGAGAGAGAGAGTAGATAGGTAGGTAGAGAAAGGGAGAGAGAGGGGGGAAGAGAGAGAGAGAAAAACACAGTAGGTAGATAGGAAGAGAGAGAGTGTGTGTAGTTAGGTAGATAGGTAGTTCTAGGTTGCTTCTCTGCTTGATTAGTTTCCACCCATTGCTTCTTGTCATACCTTCAGGTGCCTTGGAGCATAGTTTGACTCCCTCTTCTTTGTGGCAACCCCTGAGATATTGGAAGATGCTATCATGTCTCCCCTGGACCTTCTTTTCATTAAACTACACATACCGTTTGACAACTGTTCTTCCTATGATTTAGCCTCCAGCCCCTTAATAACAATAGCACTTAGACTTATATGCTACTTATATGCCACAGTGCTTTTACAGCCCTCTCTACTTAGGGGCTGTAAAAGCACTGAGGACCCAGATTGTTGGGGGCAATACACTGACTCTTTAAACTACTTAAAGAGTCAGCCTTTTGCCCCCAACAATCTGGGTCCTCATTTGACCCACCTTGGAAGGAAGGAAGGCTGAGTCAACCTTGAGCTGGTCAGGATCGAACTCCTGGCAGTTGGCAGAATTAGCCTGAAATACTACAGTCTCAGCACTGCGTCACCACAGCCCTTCCTTCTTTCCTTCCTTCCTTCCTTCCTTCCTTCCTTCCTTCCTTCCTTCCTTCCTTCCTTCCCTCCCTCCCTCCCTCCTTCCTTCCTTACTTCCTTCCTTCCCACTTAGCAAGAGCACTTATAGATTTATATACCGCTTCACAAGTGCTTTACAGCCCCCTCTAAGCGGTTTACAGAGTCAGCCTCTTGCACCCCAACAATCTGGGTCCTCATTTGGCTGACTTCGGAAAGATGGAAGGCTGAGTCAACCTTCAGCCTGGTGAGATTCGAACTGCTGAACGGCTGGCGGTCAGCAGTCAGCAGAAGTAGCCTGCAGCACTGTATTCTAACCACTGTGCCACCACAGCTCCTAACCTTAATCCTCTTTGTTGCTCTTCTCTGCACTCTTTCTGGAATCTCAGCATCTTTTAGATCATCATGATCAAAACTGGATACGATATTCCAGCCTTCGTCTGCCTGAGCTTATGAGATCACCAGGAGACAGTGAATTCTAGTCCCACTTTTAGGCACAAAACCTGGCTGGATGACTTTGGACCAATCCCCAGGAGACGGTGAATTCCCCCTTTCTCTGTAGGAGAAGGAGCAGCAAAAGATGAGGGTGGAGTGAAACGAGAATTCAGCCTAGAATCTCTGCATAATCACAAACGAACTAAATTCAACCTACCTTGAATTCCCATTGATCATCACCTAACTCCTGCAGGTGCTCTTAAATTAAATCAGTTTAATTGGACCTTCACAGGTGGGCTTGATCTTCCCCACCTGGCCATCTTCTTCAATCGAAACTATATCCAAGCTGGGTTGAGTAGGAACAATAAATTGTATTGTGGTTCCATTTGTCCTTTTGAAGTTGGCTAGTACACTAAAGCTCGCTCTATCTATCTATCATCTATTAACCTACCTACCTACCTACCTATCATCTATCTATCTATCTATCTATCTATCTATCTATCTATCTATCTATCTATCTATCTATCTACCTACCTACCTACCTACCTACCTACCTACCTACCTACCTACCTATCATGTATTTACTTATTTATTTATTCATCTATCTATCTATCTATCTACCTATCTTTCTTTCTTTCATCTATCTATCTATCTATCTATCTATCTATCTATCTATCTATCTATCTATCTATCTATCTATCATCTATCTATCTATCATCTATCTATCTATCATCTATCTATCTATCTATCTATCTATCTATCATCTATCTATCATCTACCTATCATCTACCTACCTACCTACCTACCTACCTACCTACCTACCTACCTACCTACCATCTATTTACTTATTTACTTCTTCATCCATCCATCCATCTATCTATCTATCTATCTATCTATCTATCTATCTATCTATCTATCTATCTATCTATTTTTGCAAAAAGGAGATTTTAATCCAGGGCTCCACAATTACTTGGAGATCTGTAGATAAATTTCAGGAGGAATATTTGGCGGGGGGATGGGGGAAACGATAAGTATTTTTTTACCAATTTCTACATGAATATTAGCTCCTCGATGCCATTATGCATATAAGCAACCAAGTAATTTATGGCTCCTGAACTCCAAAAAATGTTTGTTAACCTCCCTGCCTCTCTCCACTTAAAGTTACGACACCCTAAAGGCAAGTGTTAATTATTGATTTAATAGATCAATGCAGAAACGCAGACATATATTACCGCGTGTTACCTATTTGTTATTTCGGGAACAGCGTTTCAGCCCCATTGATCGCCTTTTGTGATATCATCTGTATCGGTGTGTTTTCTTTTATGCCTGTGAATACATTATCCGGAGAAAAAAAGATTATAGATTTTACCAGTGTCTTAAAAGGGTCCAGGGCAGAAGGAAATCAACCCACCAAGAGAGCTTCAGATGCGGCAGATAATTTGCAATTACGCCGCTTTCAAAATCCGGCTGAAGCTGTGCAGGGAGACCATGGACTGAAGCCAACTTCAACCGGGTGCTCCCCCAATTGTGTTACACACAGACACACACACACACAAACACACACACCGTCCCGGATGAGGATTCAGGGGGAGGCTGTATTCCAAAAGATATGGAAGGAATTAAGAAGGCTGGACTTGATTTTACGCCTTCCTTCCATAACAATGTGAACAGGCCGTCCTTGACTTACGACCACAATTGAGTGCAATTTTTTTTTTATTGCAAAGAGATATGTTTGTTGACTTTTGCCCAGTTTTACAATCTTTCTTGCTACAGTAGTTAATTGAATCCCTTTTGCTTCTTCTTTCCTTCCTCTCTCCCTTTCCCTTCCTTCCTTTCTCCCCCTTTCTTTCTTTCTTTCTTTCTTTCTTTCCTTCCTTCCTTCCTTCCTCTCTCCCTTTCCCTTCCTTCCTTTCTCCCCCTTTCTTTCTTTCTTTCTTTCTTTCCTTCCTTCCTCTCTTCCTTTCCCTTCCTTCCTTTCTCCCCCTTTCTTTCTTTCTTTCTTTCTTTCCTTCCTTCCTTCCTTTCTCCCTCTTTCTTTATTTCCTTCCTTCCTTCCTCTTTCCCTTTCCCTTCCTTCCTTCCTTTCTCCCTCTTTCTTTCTTTCTTTCTTTCCTTCCTTCCTTCCTTCCTTCCTCTTTCCCTTTCCCTTCCTTCCTTCCTTTACCTTCCTTTTTCTCTTTCTTTCTTTCTTTTTTTCTTTCTTTCTTTCTTTCTTTCTTTCTTTCTTTCCTTCTTCTCTCCCTTTCCCTTCCTTCCTTCTTCCCTTTACCTTCCTTTCTCCCTTTCTCCCTTTCTCTCTTTCTCCCTTTCTTTCTTTCTTTATTTTTTCTTCCTTCCTTCCTTCTCTCCCTTTCCCTTCCTTCCTTCCTCCCTTCACCTTCCTTTCTCTCCTTCCTTCCTTCCTCCCTCCCTTTACCTTCCTTTCTCCCTTTCTTTCTTTCTTTCTTTCTTTCTTTCTTTCTTTCTTTCCTTCCTTCCTTCCTTCCTTCCTTCCTTCCTTCCTTCCTTCCTTCCTTCCTTCCTTCCTCTTTCCAGCTTCTTTTCCCAGCTTCACTCCCTTGCATTGCCTTTCTGGATCATCTTCATTTCTAACCAACATCTAGTGGCCATGAGTTCCACCAGCACTATGACCCAAATAGAGAGATAGCTCCTGATGACCAGGAACAAATCCCCGCTCTGCTCTTCCTTCACTGGAAGAACAAGGAGATATTACTGATGTGTACATACACAGGGCCTAATTAGGAAACTACCCCCCTCAAAAAAATCAATTAATTAAAAAAACAATGAGATTTTCCCCCCAGGACAATCCCCCCTCCCCTTTTTTCTTGGCCCCCTGAGGCAACCCAATGTGACCTTGTCAGTCTGGATTACTTTCTTAATGTTAAGCTTGTTTCTGCATAATTTGGCTGAGTCTAGGGGGAGAACGGAAGATTGGGGGCGGGGGGGGAGTCTCTCTAATTAATCCGGATGACCCCCACGCCTTTCTTATTGCAGCGCAAGACAAACATCCAGCAGGAGACAAATTGCATTTAAATTAATCTCAGGGAGATAATTTGGGGGCCCATCTCGTTTGTTTAGGATCAATTTTAATAAGCTGGAATCAGGGCGACGACCAACCAATTGGAAGAGGAGTTTTGACAGCCGTTCCGTCCCCGACTGGCAGCTGCGGTGGAAAGTTTTATTCGGGGGGGGGGGGGGAAGGGGGCCCTTTGGATGGGCTGAGACGAGGAAGAGATCGCTGGCCAGCCGAGCCAGGAAAGGGGACCTTTCGAACAGCTGTTGGGATGTGCTTGGACCAGCTGTCTGTCCAGAGACAGAGGTGGAGGTTTGAAATGGTGGAACTATTTATCTCATCTCATCTCCCTCCCTCTGTGTATGTATACATATATATATACACACATACATATACATAAACACACACACAATGTATGTATGTATGTATGTATGTATGTATCTATCTATCTATCTATCTATCTATCTATCTATCTATCTATCTATCTATCTATTTATCTATCTATCTATTTATCTATCTAACTCTCTATATCTATCTATCTATCTATCTATCTATCTATCTATCTATCTATCTATTTATCTATCTAACTCTCTATATCTATCTATCTATCTATCTATCTATCTATCTATCTATCTATCTATCTATCTATCTCTATCCACACACACAATCTATCCATCCATCCATTTATCATCCCTCTCATCTATATTTATCTACCTAGCTGTCTATCCATCCATCCGTCCATCTGTCCATCCCTCCATCATCTTTCTCCTATCATCCATCTATCTATCTATCTATCTATCTATCTATCTATCTATCTATCTATCTATCTATCATCTATCTATCTATCTATCTATCTATCTATCTATCTATCTATCTATCTATCTATCTATCATCTATCTGCACACACAATCCATCCATCCATCCATCCATCCATCCATCCAGCCAGCCAGCCAGCCAGCCACTCATCATCTCTCTCATCTCTCATCTATATCTATCTATCTTTCTATCTATCTATCTATCTATCTATCTATCTATCTATCTATCTATCTATCTATCTATCTATCTATCTATCATCTATCTATACACACACACTATCTATCTTATCCATCCATCCATCCATCCATCATCTTTCTCCTGTCTGTCTGTCTGTCCGTCCGTCCATCCATCCATCCATCCATCCATCCATCCATCCATCCATCCATCCATCATGTATATCATTTCATTGCCATGTATTTAACATTTATATTTTATTGTTGTTTTACTAATCTAGGTGAAATGTTAACATATACTGCTAGTACATGTATGATATGGTCTACCCTAGATCTCCCCTCACTCTCTCAACTCAAATATATGTGAGCTGCTTACAAAGTTTTTAAAAAAATGCACTGCATAATAAAACCCATCAAAATGAACCTGCCCCATTTCTATGACTTTTGCTGAAGATGTTTCACTTCTCATTTAAGAAGCTTCTTCCGTTCTGGCTAACTGGTGTGGAATTCCAGCCCAAAGTCACCTAGCTGTCTTTTATGCCTAAGGTGGGACTCGAACTCATCGTCTCTTGGTGATTGGCGGTGATTCACTGAACGTCCCTTGCAAAATTGATCTAAAGTTGGGTGCAATTTTCCTAAAGGCCATCTCTTTTTCTTTTTCTTTTTAGCAAATTGGTTATTTCAAGTTTCAAATACAAGTAATCCTCAACTTACAACAGTTCATTTAGTGACCATTGAAAGTTACAATGGAAAAAGGGACTTACGACCGCTTTTCACACTTACAATCTTTGTAGCCTCCCCATGAGTTTATGATCAAAATTCAGGCGCTTGGCATTTGACTCATACAAGGCCATTGCTGGGTCCCCAAGATTACCTGATGCCTCTTTGTCACCTTCTGGCAAGCAAAGTCAATGGGGAAGTCAGATTCACTTAACGACCGTGTTACTAACTTATCAACTACTTGATAAGTTAGTCATTAGTTGTTCTTCACTTAACTTGTGCAAGAGAGATTGCAAAACGGGGCAAAACTCACTTGAAAAATGTCTCACTTAGCAACAGAAATTGTGGTCATAAGTCGAGGACTTCCTACCACACTGGGGTGAACAACACACAAAAGCTGCAGAGTTAAGCCGGTAACGGGCTTAAAATTGTGCCGTGCGCTCCCAAGAACTTCCTAGGGGGAAAAAAAGGGAGGAGAAAATCCAAGCCCCGCCCACCGAGCCGCTGCCCCGCCCACCGGGAACCCCCAGCCGCCACTTAGCGAGAATGAAACACGGCGGAAGTTTAGCTGTTACAGGCAAATCAAAGGCGGGGAAATGAAAACCGGGTTCAAGTGCTTTCGATGGGATTGTTTTTGTTCTTGTGAGGAGAGATTAAAGGAGGGATATTAATGGGATCTGCGTCTTTCATCCGGCTGCTTCAAACCTTCCATTCATTAAGACAAAAAAATCTGTATCATTTAGCTATCTCAGAAAAATGAAAGCACCCCCCCCCCCCCGATTCTTCCTTACATATACATATATATTATATGCAGATACTCAGCGGTTAAGGTGGTAGCCTAGAGCAGTGTTTCTCAACCTTGGTAACTTGAAGATGTCCGGACTTCAACTCCCAGAATTCCCCAGCCAGCATTCGCTGGCTGGGGAATTCTGGGAGTTGAAGTCCGGACATCTTCAAGTTGCCAAGGTTGAGAAACACTGGCCTAGAGATCCAGAGACAGTGAGTTCTAGTCCTGCCTTTGGCATGAAAGCAGGCTGGGTGACTTGAGACCAATCACTAGGAGATGGTGAGTTCTAGTACTGCCTTAAGCATGAAAGCAGGCTGGGCGACTTTGGACCAATCACCAGGAGATGGTGAGTTCTAGTACTGCCTTAGGCACGAAAGCAGGCTGGGTGACTTGGGACCAATCACCAGGAGACGGTGAGTTCTAGTCCTGTCTAAGGCAAGAAATCAGGCTGGGTGACTTGGGACCAATCACCAGGAGACGGTGAGTTCTAGTCCTGTCTAAGGCAAGAAATCAGGCTGGGTGACTTGGGACCAATCACCAGGAGACGGTGAGTTCTAGTCCTGTCAAAGGCAAGAAGGCCAGCTGGGTGACTTTGGGCCAATCACCAGGAGACGGTGAGTTATAGTACTGCCTTAGGCATGAAAGCAGGCTGGGTGACTTTGGGCCAATCACCAGGAGACGGTGAGTTATAGTACTGCCTTAGGCATGAAAGCAGGCTGGGTGACTTTGGGCCAATCACCAGGAGATGGTGAGTTCTAGTCCCACTTTAGACATGAAAACAAGCTGGGTGAGTTTGGGCCAATTACCAGGCGACAGTGAGTTCTAGTCCCACTTTAGGCACAAAATTTATATTTGGATGCTTGGCATCCGACTCATAGTTATGACGGTTGCGGTGTTCTGGGGTGGTGGTGGTAGTCATGTGATCCCCTTTTGCGACCATCTGACAAGCCAAGTCCACGGGGTAGCCGGATTCACTTAATGACCATGTCACTAATTTAACAACTGCAGTTTAGCAACTGTGGCGAGAAAGGTCATAAAGTGAGGCCAAACTCGCTTAACAAATGTCTCACTTAGCAACATAAATTTGGGGCTCCACTGTGGCCGTAAGTCGAGGACTACCTGTATGTGTGATTGCAGCTAACTCTCCGCTGCAGCCAGAAATGCTGCCCTCCAGGCAGCTGACAATACTCGTAAAATAAGATTAACAATTAAAAAACCCAAGTTAGCAGCAGGCAAGGTGGAAATGTTTTTTGTCAGAAGTGGTTATCAGGGGAACAAATTCTGTGTTCAAAGCCCAAATATCGAACGGCGAAGGGAATTTAGGCAAATATTTGAAAATCCGGAGATCATTTCACAGCCCAAACAAATCAAAGAGGGAAAAAATAATATTTGTTTTCTTCAATTTTTTCTCTCTCTTCTGTGCATTTTCCCCCTTCTTGTTCTTGTCTCTATTGAAAAGATGCAGCCACAGTGATTTTTTTTTTCACTGTGACAGAAAGGGAAACATTAAGATACACAGGAAGTAATCATATTCCCTTATATATTGAATTTAAGTTCAATTAAATTAAACCCCGTTTTATTTTGCCTGTGGGTCCCTCCCATTTCTTTGTCACAGATTTTAAATTTTGCACGAAATTTTTCTTCAATAACAATTGTATATATATTAAAAAGAACTACATCATCTAAGCCTTGAGCTGATAGGTTTCTCTCTCTAATCTTCTCAAAGTAGTTTTTATATGATAGATAATAATTAGATAATAGTAGAGAGATTGTTAGATAACTGTAGATAGATGGATGCTAGATAGATAATGTTGTTGTTAGTTGAGAGAGATAAGATAGAAAGATAGATAGAGATAGTGATATAGATAGTTAGATGGATGAATGGATGGATGGATAGATAGACAGAAAGATATATATATATATATCTTCAGCTTCAGCTGATAAGGAGGAGACCTGTGGCTTAATGGCTAAGACATTTGCCTAAGATGCCATACAGCACAGGTTCGAATCCCAGTAAGGGTATGGCTAACTGATGAGAGCTAAATAGCTTGAAATAGATCTTTACTAGTCTCCCTTTATTTATTTACCAGCACAAATTAAAAAAAACACACACACACACACATATATATATATAAATGATAGATAGATAGATAGAGAGAGAGATAATAGATAGATAGAAAGATAGAGAGAGAGAGAGAGAGAGAGAGAGAGAGACATACAGATAGACACAGAGAGAGAGAGAGAGAGACAGACAGACACAGACAGATATATGATAGATAGATAGGATAGATTAGATAGATAGATAGATAGATAGATAGATAGACAGAACGATAGATATATATATAGACAGATAGACAGAGAGACAGACAGATAGAAAGATAGATAGATAGACAGAAAGACAGACAGAATAGATAGATAGATGGGTAGGTGGATAGATGGACGGACGGACGGATGAACTGACAGATAGATGGATAGATGGATGGATGGATAGATAGACAGACTGACTGACAGACAGAATTGATAGATGGATGGATGGATGGATGGATAGATAGATGATAGATAGATAGTTAGATAGATAGATAGATAGATAGATAGATAGATAGATAGATAGATAGATAGATGATAGATAGATGATAGATGGATGGATGGATGGAGAGATGATAGATGATAGATAGATAGATAGATAGATAGATAGATAGATAGATAGATAGATAGATGGATGGATGGATGGATGGATGGATGGATGGATGGATAGATGGATAGATGGATAGATGGATAGATGGATGCCCACCAGGGCCTGGGGTTATCATAGTGCAAAATCTCTCTTTATTGCTCTGGCATCTTTGCAGATCCACTCTCAATCAAATCTGGTAATTTAATTTCCCCTGTGTGCTAACTGCCGTGATGACATGATGGTAATGGTGATGATAACCGTCTCTGGCTGATGAGCATTTGTGGAACGTCACATAGATCTTCCTGATTAGAGCCACATCGCTAACATCTCGTGCCAGGTGCCTTTCGCACAGAGCCATCTCTCTCCGCCTTAGCAACTTTAGAGAGCTGGGCTGGCTGGGGAATTCTGGGAGTTGAAGTCCACACCTCATAGAATTGCCAAGGCTGAGTAGCAATGGAAGGGAATAGAGAGAGCGGCATTTCGCCAGCTACCAAAAGGCCTCATCTGGGCGAGTCACCCAGGTCCTGACGCTGACCGCAAGTAAATGGAGACCGAACCTACTCTGTGGGTGTGGCCTCCTTTGTGGGAGTGGCTTGCTGGCCATGTGACCTGGTGGGAGTGGCTTGCCGGCCATGTGTTCTCTCTCTCTCTCTCTCTCCTTCCTTTTGTCTCTCTGACCCTTTTTCCTTTTTTCTTTCATCTCTCACTTCTTTCTTTCTTTCTTTCTATCTATCTATCTATCTTCTTCCTTCCTTCCTTCCTTTCTCTTTCTCTTTCTCTTTCTCTTTCTCTCTCTGTGTGAGTCTGAGGTGGTGCAGTGGTTAAATGCAGCACTGCAGGCTACTTCAGTTGACTGCAGTTCTGCAATTCGGCTGTTCAAATCTCACCGGCTCAAGGTTGACTCAGCCTTCCATCCTTCCGAGGTGGGTAAAATGAGGACCCAGATTGTTGTTGGGGGCGATATGCTGACTCTGTAAACCGCTTAGAGAGGGCTGAAAGCCCTATGAAGCGGTATATAAGTCTAACTGCTATTGCTATTGCTATTCCTATAGTCTGTCTGTCTGTCTGTCTCTCTCCCTCCTTCCTTTTGTCTGTCCCTTTTTCCTTTTTTTCTTTCATCTCTCACTTTTTTTCTTTTTTCTTTTTTTCTTTCTTCCTTTCTCTTTCTCTTTCTCTCTCTGTGTGAGTCTGTCTGTCTGTCTCTCTGTATGTGTGTGTCAGTGGTGGGTTTCAAAAATTTTTGGAACCTCTTCTGTAGGTGTGGCCTGCTTTTCCGGGTCCACTGGTGGAACCTCTTCTAACCGGTTCGGTAGATTTGACGAACCCGTTCTACCGAATAGGTGCGAACTGGTAGGAACCCACCTCTGCCTTTTTCTAAAGGTGTGCCAAAACTGTATGGGCGTGCCCTGTCGCACACACGCTCATGTCCATCCACCTGCACATATGCAAGAGACCCCACTGTGCATGCACAAGCGACCCCTGTGCAGGAGAGGGGGTGATTTTTGCCCTCCCCAGGCTCCGGAGGCCTTCCTGAAGCCTGGAGGGGACGAAAACGGCTTTCCCTGGCCCTCCTCTGGAGGCCTCCAGTGGGGGGGGGGCTGGGGGAGGCTGTTTTCACCCTCCCCTAGGCTTCAGGAAAGCCTCTGGAGCCTGGGGAGGGTGAAAAACAGGCCCAACAAGTCAACTGGAAGTTTGTTCCTGAAAATTTCGCAGAAATTTTGAGTAGTTTGGAACACTGGCCAATACCACCTCTGGCTGGCCATGCCCCCTACTATTCTCCGTCTCCCGAGTCCCAGCTGATCGGCTGGGTCTTCTTCTGTTGCCTTGCACAGGAGAACCGAGCTGGAAAGCAGGTTAGTGGGGTGGGGAGGGGAATGGGGATTTTGCAGTATCCTTCCCCTGCAACACCCACCAAGCCACGCCCAAAGAACCAGTAGTAAAAAAAATTGAATTCCACCACTGGTGCTCCATCACTGAAGGCTTTTAAGAAGGAGATTGGATTGTCTGGAATGGTATAGGGTCTTCTGCTTGACCAGGGGTTGGACTAGGAGACCTCCAAGGTCCCTTCCAACTGCGTTATTCCATTATTATTCTGTTGTTATTATTCTGTTATTAAATACAGAAGCCTTCAAGATGCCACCAGACCCCGATCAACTCGCTGAGCATCTTCTGCGAACGGTGGTCCTTCAGAAGAAGATTCCTCTCCTCTTTCGGCCCCGACATCTTCCCAGCTCCGGGAAGATCCCTCTCAAATGTTTTTCCCAGCCCAAATTTATCCAGGAAGGAAGCGGGGAAAGGATAACGTGGCCCCTTCTCCACTATTCCCCTTCCCATTTTGGGGAATGCTGAATTTCTGGCCACCTCCAGGTGGCGCCCCAGTGTCGGTTTTGAAGCCATTGGCAGGAATGCTTTGCTCCGCAATGGCTTTATTTACTTTCCAGCCGCGGCTGGTTTATTTAGGAGGAAAATCTGGTTTTTATCCACCTCCCATGCCAGGATGCATGAGAGACCTGGGCAATGTTGCCCAATGAAATAAAAAGAAAAAGAAAAAGAAAAAGAAAGAAGAAAGCTGGGAATCATTAAGCCGTTACTCTCTCTTTTGTTAGAAATGTGTTTTGCAAGTCGACATTCAGGGATCATGTTTAACAGCCTCGGAAGCTTAGAATGAAAAAATAAAAAAGAAAAAGGAGTGAACTTGAAAGAGACGGAGAAAAAGAGAAGGAGCCGTTTTTTAAAATTTTGTTTTATTTATTTTACTTATGTCGTCAAGCATGAATTAGATAACAGATATAAGTATAAACATAATTTTGAGTACATGAAATGGATACGAATAAAAGGGAATATTAGGACAGGGATGGGAGGCACGCTGGCGCGCTTATGCGCGCCCCTTACAGACCCCTTAAGGAATGGGGTGAGGTCGGCAGTCTAAGGCAGTGGTGGGTTTTCAAATTCTTTTAGAACCTCTTCTGTAAGTGTGGCCTGCTTTATGGGAGTGGCTTGCCGGCCATGTGACCGGGTCAGAGTGGCTTGCTAGCCATGGGACTGAGTGGGAGTGGCTTGGCAGTCATGTGACTGGGTAAGCGTGGCCAACTTGTAAAATGTACTGAAACTCACTTAACAACGCTCTTGCTTAGCAACCAAAATGTTGGCTCAGAAACTCTGGCATTTGAAGCACGCAGGTCTTAAAGCTGTCAAGTTCCAAGACCCTTTTGCACCCCTAACCCTTTAGAAAAAAAAACCCCAGGGGTGTTCAAAGTTGACAGCTTTAAGACTTGTGGACTTCAACTCCCAGAATTCCTCCTCCTGTCATGTTGGCTCAGGAAACTCTGGCATTGAAGTGTCCAAGTCTTAAAGCTGTCAAGTTACAAGACCCTTGCACCCCTAACCCTTTAGAAAAAAAAACCAGGGGTGTTCAAAGTTGACAGCTTTAAGACTTGTGGACTTCAACTCCCAGAATTCCTCCTCTCGCTCTTCATCTTGATGATGTGCGGATGGCGGGGGGAGGGAGCTGGAACCAGTTCTAAATGCTGGAAACAAAATAATACCCCCTCGGATGAATTAGTGACAAAAAAACCTTTGGATTGTGCAGAGATGGACAAATTAACACTGAAATTAAAAGATAAAGAAGAGTCGGAATATTATGAAATTTGGAACAATTGGTACAAATGGCTGCAAAACAAGAATAAAATTAATTAAGCCAAAAAACAATAGATATAAATATATAGAGAGAGAACTGTGTATAAAGGTATGTAAATATAGAAGCGAAATATTATATACATGTACAGGTATGATGACATAACAATGTTGATGTAATGACTGTAAGGTGTTTTAGAAGGGAAAAAATAAAAGAAAATCTGCTAAAAAAAAGAAGGGATTCTGTTGCGAGCAGAGGAGAATCATTCCACACGAAGAGCCCTGGACTTACAACAGTCCACTTAGTGACCATTCACAGTTAAAACGGCACTGAAGAAAAAAAAGTGAATGACCCTTTTTCACCCTTATGAACGTTGCAGCACCGTCCGGGGGTCACGTGATTAAAATCCAGACGCTGGGTAAATGACTCATATTTATGACGGTTGCAGTCTCCCGGGGGGGGGGGTCACGTGATCCCCTTCTGCGACCGTCTGACGAAGCCAGATTCAGGCAAGTTACTAATTTAACAACTGCGTGTCTCGCTTAACAACTGTGGCCAGGAAGGTTGCAAAAGGGAGCAAATTTCACTCGACAAATGTCTTTGTTTAGCAACAGAAATTTTGGGCTCAGGTGATTGTAAGTTGAGGACTGAATTATGAAGAGGAGCCAGCCGTGTGCAGCCGCAGTCAAAAAAGCCAACACAATCCTAAATTGCATTAACAGAGGGATACAATCAAGATCAAGGGAGGGGCTAATACCACTCTATAAAGCCTTAGTAAGGCCACACCTGGATTGTTGCATCCAGTTTTGGTCACCACACTATAAAAAAAAGATGTGAGGACTCTAGAAAAAGTGCAGAGAAGAGCAACCAGGAGGATTCAGGGACTGGAGGCTAAAACATACGAAAAACGGTTGCAGGAACTGGGCCTGGCTAGTCTAGTGAAGAGAAGGGGAGATAGGAATAGCATCTTCCAATATTTGAGGGGCTGCCACAGAGAGGAGGGGGCTCAAGCTGTTTTCCAAAGCACGTGAAGGCCAGACAAGGAAAAATGGATGGAAACTGACCAAGGAGAGATTCAACCTGCAAATAAGGAGAAATTTCCTGATGATGAGAACAATCAACCCATGGAACTGAAGTTGCCTTCAGAAGTTGTGGGAGCTTCATCCCTGGAGGCTTTCAAGAAGAGACTGGACCACCTTTCGTCAGAAATGGTTCAGGATCTCCTGCTTGGGTGGGGGGGCTGGACTAGATGACCTACAAGGTCCCTTCCAACTCTATTGATTCCTTAATCTGACTACCTGTAGCGTTCTTCCACAGCCCACGTTCTTCCAGCACAAAATCAAGTGCTTTAATTGGTTGCATCTTAAATTTCATTCCATGATCTAGAACCGATTGGTGCAGGAATGTTTTGGGAGTATTTCAAGGGTTATGAGGAGGAACGAGCAAGTTTTTTGGCCTTGTGGGGGTGGCTGCCTTCTCTCTTTTAATATATCCGTTCCTGGCAATGGGTGAACAGTGGCATTGTGTAGAAAGCCTAGGAAATCTATAGAACGAGTGGCGTTTTAAGGAAAAGCATGCCATGCCTGTGTCATTTTAATATGCTACACGCTTTCCCTAGGCATTGTGCTGCCTATAATACCTAGGCATTATGTAGAATGACAAGAAGCCTTTCGACAAAGGATGAAAAGAGGGTCATGGAAAGGGTTAGGGTTATGATTACAGTTAGGGTTGAAAAGGCCTGCGTGGAATGAAATAAGAAATGCTAAATAAAGTACGGGCTTTCTTGCTGGGGGGCGGTGGGGGGGCGAAACGAGAGAAAAAGACCAAGATTGAGCTACTTGTTACAATAAGGAAGGCTAGAGTGGCATTTTAGTAGGAATATTTTACACCGGAGATAAATTCCTTGTGCGTCTAATCCAGTGTTTTTCAACCTTTTTTGTGCAAAGGCACACTTTTTTCATGAAAAAAATCACGAGGCACACCACCATTAGAAAATGTTTAAAAAAATTAACTCTGTGCCTATATTGACTATATATAAAGTAATTTTCCCACGGCACACCTTACACTATGTCACGGCACACTAGTGTGCCGCGGGGTCTAATCACAGTTGGTCAAATATATTATTCTGTTCTATTCTGTTCTGTTCTGTTCTGTTCTGTTCTGTTCTGTTCTGTTCTGTTCCGTTCCGTTCCGTTCCATTCCATTCCTTATTCTATTCTATTCTATTCTATTCTATTCTATTCTATTCTATTCTATTCTATTCTATTCTATTCCATTCCATTCCATTCCATTCCTTATTCTATTCTATTCTATTCCATTCCATTCTATTCTATTCCATTTTACTCCATTCCATTCCTTATTCTATTCCATTCCATTCCTTATTCTATTCTATTCTATTCTATTCTATTCTATTCTATTCTATTCTATTCTATTCTATTCCATTCCATTCCATTCCATTCCATTCCTTATTCTATTCTATTCTATTCCATTCCATTCTATTCTATTCCATTTTACTCCATTCCATTCCTTATTCTATTCCATTCCATTCCTTATTCTATTCTATTCTATTCTATTCCATTCCATTCCATTCCATTCCTTATTCTATTCTATTCTATTCTATTCCATTCCATTCCATTCCATTCCATTCTATTCCATTTTACTCCATTCCATTCCTTATTCTATTCCATTACATTCCTTATTCTATTCTATTCTATTCTATTCTATTCTATTCTATATTCCATTCCATTCCATAGTCTAGTCTAGTCTAGTCTAGTCTAATCTAAATCTAATCTAATCTAATCTAATCTAATAAATGTAGTCATAAATAAGTACAATTTATTTATGATTGTAGTTGTACCACTGTGAATTGGCCAGCAGCAATTTGGCCATGGTGAGTTGGCTGCAATGAGTTGGCCACGGCAATTTTACCATGGAGAGTTGGCCATAACGAGTTGGCCATGGTGAGTTGGCCTTGGTGAGTTGGTCATGGTGAGCTGGTCATGGTGAATTTGCTGTGGTGAGTGATCATGATGAGTTGGCTGTGATGAGTTGGCCATTATGAGGTGGTAGTGAGTTGGCCTTGGTGAGTTGGTTGTGGTGAGTTGGTCATGATGATGATGAGTTGGCCATGATGAGTTGGTCATGATGAGTTGGCCATGGTGAGTTGGCTGTGATAAGTTGGCAATGATGAGTTGGTCATGGTGAGTTGGCTGTGATAAGTTGGCAATGATGAGTTGGCCATGGTGAGTTGGCTATGATAAGTTGGCAATGATGAGTTGGTCATGGTGAGTTGGCCTTGGTGAGTTGGTTGTGGTGAGTTGGCCATGATGAGTTGGCCGTGATGAGTTAGCCATGGTGAGCTAGTTGTGGTGAGTTGGCCATGGTGAGTTGGCTCTGATGGGTTGGCAATGATGAGATGGTCATGGTGAATTGGCTATGGTGAGTTGGCTGTGGTGAGTTGGCCATGAAAAATTGTCACAGACCCACCCACATTGAATCCAGATCGCCTTTTGTCACCAAGCTAGACTGGATGGGTGGCCGATATCAACCGCCGAGCTCCCTCCGGCAAGGCATGGAGAGCAGCCATTAACCTGCCTTTTCCTGCACCGCAGCTGAAGGTGAATCACTCCATTCATTGTATTCCTGAGTTTCGCCTGCCTTTTTCCTTTTCTCTTTTTCGCCTTGTCAGTCTGCTGAGTGTTTATTACTGCTCTGCCTTTTTCCCCACCTGGCATTCATTTCTGTGAATGAAAACAAATGGCCGTGTGCAAGAGGCAGGAGATAAAAGAATAATCAGCGTGTTTTATACGCCACCTTTGAAAATCAAATCACAATATTAAAAAGAAAGAAAAAGAAGGAGCTTTGAAGCTGCCATCCATCTCCCATCTCAGTCCTCAGAGGACAAGGACCCTCGTCCAAGTGGAGAGATAATACCTGCTCCCAGGAAAATATAATATTTGTTTTGTTTGTGGCAAAAGAAATGCAAAAGCATGAACGCTCGGTTGCAAACACAACCGAGGCTGGATTTTCCATCCACCACCTTCTTCCCCTACTAATATGGACCTTGTCCTCCTGGTGAATTGGTTGTGATGAGTTGGCTGTGATGAGCTGGTTGTGGTGAGTTGGCCATGGTGAGCTAGTTGTGGTGAGTTGGTCGTGGTGAGTGATCATGGTGAGTTGGCCATGCTGAGTTGGCTGTGATGTTTGGCCATGGTGAGTTGGCCATTATGAGTTGGCCATGATGAGATGTGGTGGTGAGTTGGCCATGGTGAGATGATGGTGGTGAGTTGGTCTTGGTGAGTTGGCCATTATGAGTTGGCCATGATGAGATGGTGTTGGTGAGTTGGCCTTGGTGAGTTGGCCATGGTGAGTTGGCCTTGGTGAGTTGGCCATGGTGAGTTGGCCTTGGTGAGTTGGCCATGGTGAGTTGGCCTTGGTGAGTTGGCCATGGTGAGTTGGCCATGGTGAGATGATGGTGGTGAGTTGGTCTTGGTGAGTTGGCCATTATGAGTTGGCCATGGTGAGTTGGCCATGGTGAGATGATGGTGGTGAGTTGGTCTTGGTGAGTTGGCCATGATGAGTTGGCCATGATAAGTTGGCCATGATGAGATGGTGGTGGTGAGTTGGTCATGGTGAGTTGGTTATGGTGAGTTGGCCTTGGTGAGTTGGCCATGATGAGATGGCCATGATAAGCTGGCCATGATGAGTTGGCTTGAATGGCTGAAAGGCTGGTTCTGAAAAAATGAGGGGATTTAACCTCAGTTCTGGTTTGTTCAAGAATGAGAGGCCAAGGGGAGATCTTTGGCTTTCTTGGGACAGAATAGGGGGTGTCTTGGATCACGATGCCAAGAAGCGGCTTCGGAAATAGGACTTTGGAAAAGGGGGAACGTGGATTTCCCTTCCCCAAAATGTCCTGAGAAGAATGTGAATCTCCAGATGGGTTTTGCAGTTGAGGAAAGGAGGGAGGGAGGGAGGAAAGAAGGAAACAAGGAAGGAAAAAGGAAGGGAGGGAGGGAGAAAGGAAGGAAGGAAAAAGAAGGGAGAAAGGGAGAAAGGAAAACAGGGGAGGAGAAAGGGAAGGGAGGAAATAAAGAGAGATGGAGGGAGGGAGGGAAGAAGGAGGGAAAAAGAAAGAAGGAAGGAAAGAAAGAAAAAGAAGAGAAGGGAGGGAGGAGGAAAGAAAAAAGGAAAAGAAAGAAGAGAAGAAAAGAAGGGAGGAGGGAGGGTGGAAGGAAGGAAGAAAGGAAGGGAAAGAAGGTAGGAAAAAGGGAGGGAGAAAGGAAGAAAAAGAAGGGCGGGAGGGTGAAAGGAAAAGAGGAGAGGAGAAAGGCAAGGAAGGAAAGAAAGAAAGAGGGAGGAAGGAAGGAAGGAAAAAGAAAGAAGGAATGAATGAAAGAAACGGGGAGGGAGGGAGGGAGAGAGAGAGGGAGAAAGGAAAAAGGAAAGGAAAGAAAAAGAGGAAAGAAGGAGGGAGGGAGGGATGAAGGAAAAAAAACAGGGAAGAGGTGAGAGGAAGGAAGAGAGGGTGAGAGGTGAAAGAAAGAGGGAGGGTGGAAGCAAGGAAGCCATCCAAGAAAGATTCCAAACTTATTCCCAATTCCCCTGAAAATAAAGCAGGAAAATTTTTTTCAAAGAGGAAGAAAAGGTTTGCGAAGTCACAAGACAAATTTTAGCTCAGCATTCTACTAATGACAATGAAACACACACACAGCCACTCCATTCTTTCTCAAAGTCAACTTCCCTCTTTTCAATTTGGATAACCGACCTGATCTGGGATTCAAAATGCTTTCCCCGGTCTGATTTTACCGCAACGAGGCTAGGCTACTCCCTTCTGCTCTCTCCTGGGCCACCCTCATTGGCACAAGTCAAGGCTTTATTATTATTTTTTCTAAGGCCGCCATCCCGGTGTAACTACTCCGGCGGAGTAGTGGACCAGAGGTCTTACATGCATTCTACATGTAGAAAAACTCTTACAAAACACGAGCTGTGATTTTCCCCCCCCCACTGGGCATAGAAACAGTAATGGAATAATAATGGCATGCGTAGGCTGGAGCAGTTCCTCAAGAAAGCAGTAAAAGCGGGTATGATTGGCAGAAAGCAGTCATGTCAAAAGAAAAAGAAAATAATCCACTGCCTGCCTAAGGATTTATTTCCAAATAATTAAAAACTAGCCCCTCTCTACAATTCCAGCATGGCGGAATTAATCGTTATTATTGGATGGATGGATTGATGACTTGATTAAGGGCCATCATAGAATTTGTCCAGAATCCTTCCAAGGGGGGAAGCCATAACTGCTTTAATGAAGTCCATCCACTTAGCTGCTGTCCATCTGCTTCTCCTTGGTCAACTTATTTGTCAAAGCGCTGGAGAAGGCAGGACAAGAAGCAACGGATGGAAACGAATCAAGGACAGAAGCAACTAGGAATGAAGGAAGAACTTCCTAACAGGGAGTGGAACTGCTTGCCACCAGAAATTATGGGTGCTCCATCACTGGAGGTCTTTAAGAAGAGACTGAACAGCCACCTGTATGAAATGGTATAGGGCAGTGTTTCTCAACCTTGGCAACTTGAAGATGTCCGGACTTCAACTCCCAGAATTCCCCAGCCAGCAGTAAGTACCTGTTCTGACCATCCCCTCCGTACGGTGAGTCACGCCGACACAAGATTACTGCTAGACAATTTATTGACAATTTATAGAGCCAAGGTGGCGCAGTGGTTAAATGCAGCACTGCAGGCTACTGCTAGATCAGCAGTTCAGCGGTTCAAATCCCACCGGCTCAGGGTTGACTCAGCCTTCCATCCTTCCAAGGTGGGTAAAATGAGGACCCAGATTGTTGGGGGCAATATGCTGACTCTCTGTAAACTGCTTAGAGAGGCCTGAAAGGCCTATGAAGCGGTATATAAGTCTACTGCTATTGCTATTATTCACAGTAAATTAACACACCAAGACAATTTTGGCAGCAATCCAGACTTCCACAGATAAGAAATATACACAAGAGCTTCTCCAGCTTTAGTATAATAGTTGTGTCCTGCAAACAGCCTCCTCCCAGAGTCTCTTCTTATATACTCTCTTGGGAGGAGCCTAATCACAACCACCTGGCCCCAATTATCTTCTATATCTGCGTAGTTGCTGTCGGCGTTTATCTGCCTATCTTTGCCCGGCATCCGGGACGAACTTCCTTAGCTCCTCCCCAGTGCTCCAGGGCCTGACGTCAGGGACAAACTCGCTTTGGCTTTCACCGCTGCTCCATGCCTCAGGTGCCTCCTGGTGGCCAACCAGCCTCTCTGGTCCCTGCTCAGAGTCTGAACCCTGTCCAGGGTCCTCCACATCTTCCAGAGCCGACTCATAGGGTCCCTCGCTATCGGAGTCTGTTTGCAGCTCCAATGGCTCCTGCTGGGCCACAACAAGTACCCATGCGCGCGTGTGCATGTGATGGACGCCTGGCCCCGTTGGCCCGTACTGGCTACAATGGGATCCAGAGACCCCTACTGGTGTGCAGGCTCACCAGCGATTTCCGCTATCAGTTCATGTGAATTGGTCCGAACCGGCTGAATCCCGCTTCTGAGCTGGGGCATTCTGGGAGTTGAAGTCCACACCTCTTCAGGTGTTCAAGGTTGAGAAATACTGTTGTGCAGCAATTATGGCTCACGTCTTGTAAGGGTGACCTATGCATGTGATGATTTTCCACAACCTAAAGGGACCAAATATTTTCCTAGGAAGAAACTTGGAAAGGTCAACTGTAATTTAAATTGACTGTTACAGTTAAAGTGCAAGCAGTACATGTTCTTTTTAGAAAGCATAATTGGTGAGGCTTCGGAGCCAATGGGCTCTGATGCAGAGCGATAGATTAAAAGAGTGGGTGTTTTTTTCCCCCTTGTATGCTGGCAGTCCTCGACTTATGACCACAACAGAGCCTCACATTTCTATTGCTAAGTGAGACAGCCCTTAACTGAGTTTTGCCCCATTGTGTAACCTTGCTTGCAGCCGTCGCTAACCGAATCACTGCAGGTGTTCCGTTAGCGAGACGGTTGCTAAGTGGATCTGGCTTGTCAGGAGATTGGGGCTTCCCGTGACCCCGGGGCATTGCAACCGTCATAAATACGAGCCAGTTGACAAGCATCTGAATTTCGATCGCCTGATTTTTGTGGATGCTGCAAAGTGCGGAAAACGGCCACAGGGGACCTTTTTTCCCCCCCGTTCAAGTTGTAACTTCGGTCATTAAAAGAACGGTCGTGAGTTGAGAACTAACTGTACTCAATTCTCCACCAGTTCCTTGGGTGAAGTTTAGACGATTGGACACGGGAAATACAGAATTAATGTGTATAAACAAGAGTTGGGAAATGGTGCAGATTCTGCCTGGGAATCAGAGGTGGGATTCAGCCAGTTCGGACTAGTTTGTCTGAGCCAGAGCAGTGGAAATCATGCAGTGGTGGGATTCAGCCAGTTTGCACCTATCCGGGAGAACCGGTTGTTAACTTTCTAAGCAGTTCGGAGAACCGGTTGTTGGAAGAAATCTTTTGATTTTTCCCCACTTTGCAGGGCTAATCCTGTAAGGAAGGCAGGAAGGAAACATTCTGGTGTTGTTTCTAGCCTCATCTTTATTGCCCTGCTTACAGAAACTGCCTCTCCGGTTAACCCTTACTACCATTGTAACAACTAAGGAGAAGCACCCATCGACCTGAGTGACATTGACTTGGCCACGCCCACATGATCACATGACCACCAGGCCCCGCCTACCCAGTTGGTCATTAGGGCAGAGAACTGGTTGGTAAATTATTTGAATCCCACCACTGAAATCATGGGTGCCGCCCATTCCTTCTCTCAAATGGGATAGCACTATGTAGTGCAAGATATACGTACTAGATACCACGTGGCGCAGAGGGAGGTTACAATACCTTGTTTTATGGAAAGATTATTCCCTGTCAGAGGCATCATGGGTTCAAAATAACACCCATTCTCCGCGACCTGCACTGGCTACCTGTTGATCTCCGGGTGCGCTTCAGGGTGCTGTTGACTATCTTTAAAGCCCTTCATGGTAGTGGATCTGAGTACTTGAGAGACCGCCTTCTGCCGATTACCTCCCTCCGACCGATAAGATCGCACAGACTGGGCCTCCTCCGAATCCCATCCGCCAGTCAATGTCGACTGGCGACTACACGGAGGAGAGCCTTTTCTGTTGCAGCTCCGACCCTGTGGAACGATCTCCCCGTTGAGATACGCACCCTCACCACCGTCCAGGCCTTCCGCGCAGCCCTCAAGACCTGGCTCTCCCAACAGGCCTGGGGATAAGCCTCTAATTTGCCCCACCCGAGTGTTGAATGTTGAATGCAAGTTGTGTTTTTATTACTTTATTTTGTTCACATATTGTTTATTTTGAATTGCACCCCCTCCCTAATGATTGTAAGCCGCCCTGAGTCCCCTCAGGGAAAAGGGCGGCCTATAAATCTTAATAAAAAAATACTAAAAATACTAAAATAAGGACTGTAAGACAGCCCACCTGGTTGCGAGATTCCACCGCAGACATCCCTCAAAACCGGGGAAAAGGAGTCCTTCGATTCCTAACTGACTGTAATTTTGTAGCTCCCGAGATGCTGTCTCTATGGAAGAGGGCTGCATGTCAGCTCTGGCTGCCATTCAGTGGGAGGGACAACTGGGCCAGCTGCTGTTACCAGATGGAGATTTCCCTCCTCCACAAGGAGTCCATCCGAGACCTCTACAAAGCTCTTCATGATCGACTGCCGGGAGGTTTCCACCAAGAACATTCCAGAACTGATAACGGACTATGCCATCCCTATTTAGGCACATTTTCAAGCCGCGCTCATGCGTGCAAGACGTGCGCGTGAGCAAAGCACATGCGCGGGCGGCCGTGCCGATTGTGTCAAGGCGTGCTCACATTTGCGAACCAGTAGGGAAAGTAAGCGAATACCACCTCTGCTGGGAATTATTTTGGAATTAATTTCCCCAGTCATTTTGCTTTAAGATGGACAGACTTCAACTCCCAGAATTCCCCAGCCGTCATTCCAGGAATTCTGGGAGTTGAAGTCCATGCATGTTCAGGTGGCTAAGCTTGAGAAAAAAACCGATTTGTTGGGACTTTATTTATTTAGTTTTCAAATTTGTATGGCTGCCCATCTCACAAAAGTGTAACTCTCCTGCTGTTGGACAGATGGACAGGCAGATGGATAGAGTCTTAAGGCCTTTTTTTTATCCCATTGCATTCTGATGTCCCATATATATACACATACATATATAGTCACAACCCCTCGTCACAAGAGACCATCCAGACAGAAAGCCCAATATTTTACTGTTGCCTTTGTTACATTTGTGTTGTATTTGTGCTGATAAATAAATAAAGGGAGACTAGTATAGATCTATTTCAAGCTATTTAGCTCTCATCAGCTAGCCATACCCTTACTGGGATTAGAACCTGTGCTGTATTACATCTTAGGCAGATGTGTTAACCACTAAGCCACAAGGTTCTCCTCCTTATCAGCTGAGCCAGGTAAATAGGTATGTATTTAGTGTCACAACCCCTGGTATGCCCAAATATGGGAGGAAGTCTACTGCTTCCATTCTCTGTCCATCGGCTCGTCATAAGAGACCATCCAGGCAGAAACCCAATATTTTTACTGTTGCCTTTGTTACATTTGTGTTGTATTTGTGCTGATAAATAAATAAAGGGAGACTAGTATAGATCTATTTCAAGCTATTTAGCTCTCATCAGCTAGCCATATCCTTATTGGGATTTGAACCTGGGCTGTATTGCATATTAGGCAGATGTGTTAACCACTAAGCCACAGGCTCTGATCCGTTATCAGCTGAGCCAGGGAGAAAGGTATATATTTAAAGTCACAATAGCTATAGATAGATAGATATAGATATAGATATAGATATAGATATAGATATATAGATATAGATATAGATATAGATATAGATATAGATATAGATATAGATATAGATATAGATATAGATATAGATATAGATATAGATATAGATATAGATATAGATATAGATGATATATAGATATAGATGATATAGATATAGATATAGATATAGATATAGATATAGATATAGATATAGATATAGATATAGATATAGATATAGATATAGATATAGATATAGATATAGATATAGATATAGATATAGATATAGATATAGATATAGAATAATGAAAAGCTAGCTCTGTGTTTTTTTTAAAGACATAGTTGTGCCATCGATTCACCAGGCTGCCTTAGCAAACATTGTGTAGGAAGTGAAATGGCAATGTAATCTGTGGTGTTTGTAGCTATGATCATTCTGTTCCCACATAAAAAACAAGCCAGGTTCAGAACCTGGCTTGTTCCAGCCAAGATGCTCCCAGTATTGCTAAGGATTAAAACAAGTATTAGCATTTTTTTTAAAAAAAGGGGATGAAATAATAATTGGAGGGTAAATTCTCAGCCACGTCTGAAGAGGAGGGATTTAAATCAGGGGTGTCCAAACTTGGCTCCTTGAAGGCTTGTGGACTTCAAGTCCCAGAATTCCCCAGCCAGCCATGGATTCTGGGAGTTGAAGTCCACAGGTCTTAAAATTGGACACCCATGTTTAAATGTTTTCCCTCTTTTGTTTGCAACAATAGGACAGTGAGAACAATTAATCAGTGGAACTGCTTGCCTCCAGAAGTTCTGTGTGCTCCATCACTAGAGATGATACTGTCCAACCTGCATTCTTCTACTTTATCTAGTAGTAGGTTATAGTCTACTTTATCAAATGCCTTATTGAAGGCCAAGTTTAAATAGGTAGGTAGGTAGGTAGGTAGGTAGGTAGGTAGGTAGGTAGATGATATATAGAAAGATAGATGGAAAGATAGAGAGGTAGATAGAAAGATAGATAGAAAGAAAGAGGAAGATGATAGATAGATAGATAGATAGATAGATAGATAGATAGATAGATAGATAGATGAATGATAGATAGATGATAGATAGAAAGATAGGTAGAAAGATAGTGAGGTAGATAGAAAGATAGAGACAGATAGATAGAAAGAAAGAAAGAGGAAGATAGATAGATAGATAGATGGATGATAGATAGATGATAGATAGAAAGATAGATAGAAAGAGAGGTAGAAAGATAGAAAGACAGATAGATAGAAAGAAAGAGGAAGATAGATAGATAGATAGATAGATAGATAGATGATAGATAGATGATAAATGATAGAAGGATAGATAGAGAGGTAGAACGATAGAAAGACAGATAGATAGAAAGAAAGAGGAATATATAGATAGATAGATAGATAGATAGATAGATAGATAGATAGATAGATAGATAGATAGATAGATAGAAAGAGGTAGAAAGATAGAAAGACATAGAAAGAAGGAAAGAAAGAAAGAAAGAAAGAGGAAGATAGCTAGATAGATGTTTAGAAAGATAGATAGAAAGATAGATGGATGGATGGATGGATGGATGGATGATAGATAGATGGATAGATAGATAGAATAGTTAAAAATAGATCATCTATCCATCCATCCATCCATCCATCCATCCATCCGAATTTTGAACATGTGACCATGGAGATGCTGCAACAATTGTAAGTGGGAAAAAGCGTCATAAGTCACTCTTTCCTTGGTGTTGTAACTTCAAACAGTCACTAAATGAATGGTTAAAAGTTGAAGACTAACACAAAGCTGTTGCTTTCTTCACTCAGTTCTGGATGCAATGTGTTGCCCTACTTATGAAATTAACTCCCTGGCTTGTTTGCAAAATAACTTCACAAATACACACACACACACCCCATATCCCAATGTATAGAACAAATCACCTGGCTGGTCTAGTCTAGTTGAGTTGTCATGATATTTGAAAAGGGAGGTAGGGAGGCCACCAGGAGATGCTGGAGCTTAAGGATTTCCAAGAAGGGAGATCCACGGCACAGCAAGTGACTCCACGTTGGCCCAAGAACAGTTGCCAACCCCCACCACTTTCAGCAAGGTGGGCATGAAGCCACCCCAATTCACGCCAAAGACATTTACCTGCATGGGCTTTAACCTGAGATGAAACGATAGGCAGTTTGGCCAAGTGGTTAAGGTGCTGGCTTAGAAATCAGGAGACGGGGAATTCTCATTCCAGCTTAGGCACGAGAGCCAACTGAGAGACTTTGGACCAATCACCAGGAGATGGTGAATTCTAGTCCCATCACAGGCATGAAACCTGGCTGGGGGAACTCTGAGCCAATTACAAGGAGACTGTGAGTTCTAGTTCTGCCTTAGGCATGAAAGCCAGCTGGGAGACTTTTGGCCAAACACCAGGAGACTGTGAGTTCTAGTTCTGCCTTAGGCATGAAAGCCAGCTGGGTGGAACTTTGAGCCAATCACCAGGAGACTGTGAGTTCTAGTTCCAGCTTAGATGTGAAAGACAATTGGGAAACCTTGGACCAATCACAGGCAGATGGTGAATTCTAGTCACACATTAGGCATGAAAACCAGCTGGGTGGAACTTTGGGCCAATCACCAGGAGACTGTGAGTTCTAGTTCCAACTTAGATGTGAAAGACAATTGGGAAACTTTGGACCAATCACAGGCAGATGGTGAATTCTAGTCACACATTAGGCATGAAAACCAGCTGGGGGAACTTTGGGCCAATCACCAGGAGACTGTGAGTTCTAGTTCCAGCTTAGATGTGAAAGACAATTGGGAAACTTTGGACCAATCACAGGCAGATGGTGAATTCTAGTCACACATTAGGCATGAAAACCAGCTGGGGGAACTTTGAGCCAATCACCAGGAGACTGTGAATTCTAGTCCAGCTTTAGGCCCAAAAAAGCCCATTTGGGTGTCTTTGAGCCTGTCCCTTTCTCTCACCCCCCCAAAACCCACCACCCAGAATTATTGTGGGACAAAGAGGAGGAGGAAAGGGCATTATTTATACCCACCCCCTTGAGTTACTTAACAAAGTAAGAAAGGTGGGATATAAATCTAATAAATAATATTATCGATCCCTATTAATATCAGTAATCCATATTAATATCAATAATTTAAAAGAATCACCTAGGCTAACTCTAGTTTTGCCTGAACCCTGGAAAACCTCCCAGCTGAAGATTCCCACGAGCAGAGAAACTAGAGAGAGAGAGGGGGGGGAGGGGGGGGAGGGAGGGAGGGAGGGAGAAATAAGGGGAGACAGAGAGAGAAAGAGAGAGAGGGAGAGAGAGAGGAAGAGTGGGGAAGAGAAGGAGCAAGAGAGACAGAGAGAGAAAGGGAGGAGGAGAGAGAAAGAGAGGGAGAGAGGAGGGAGAGAAAGAGTGGGGGAGAGAGAAAGGAGGGGAGGGAGAGAGAGAAAGAGAGGGAGGGGGAGAGAGAAAGGGAAGGAGCAAGAGAGACAGAGAGAGAAAGGGAGAGGAGAGAAAGGGAGGGAGAGAGGGAGAGAGAGAAAGAGAGGAGGGAGAGAGAGAAAGAAAGGGAGGGAGGGGGGAGGGAGGGGAGAGAGAAATAAGGGGAGACAGAGAGAAAGAGAGAGAGGGAGAGAGAGAGGAAGAGTGGGGGAGAAGGAAGGCGCAAGAGAGACAGAGAGAGAAAGGGAGGAGGAAGAGAAAGAGAGGGAGAGAGGGAGGGAGAGAGTGGGGGAGAGAGAAAGGAGGGGAGGGAGAGAGAGAAAGGAAG